>NC_139959.1:25933617-26201117 GCF_963454915.1 Gymnoscopelus microlampas
TAACACCCTGCCTGTAGCAGTGTTCATTTTGACAGCAAATGTTTTGCAAAATGTAGTTTTAGTCATAGCCTTTTAAATGAAATTCAATTTAGTTTTAGTCATATTTTAGTCATCTGAAATGTTTTAGTTTTAGTCTAGTTTTAGTTGACTAAATATCATAAGATTTTAGTTGACTAAATCTACAGTTGATTTAGTCGATGGAAATGTATTTTTTTTGTGGGGGGGGGGCATGATGGCGTGGTAATGCCTGATTTAAACGCATTTGTGTGCCGAAAATAGCCTATCAACAAGCTCACAACGCGTTGCAGATTTTGTAGATCGTAGATCGGCTATTTTCGGTAGTAGTCTTAGTTCTGCTGGATCTCTTCTCCACTACTTCCTCCCTAAATGTTTATCTAGTTTTTATTTGATGATTTGATTTGAAATTGTCAATATATTTTGGCATAGTTTTAGTCATCATAGCTTACTTTTTATTTAGCTTTTTAAAACGTCGATGAACATCTGTTGTCGTAGTTTTAAATTAGTACCCAGTATATATGAGACAGCACCAGGCAGCAGGTTACAGCGAGCCAGATGGTCAGGGTCAACGTCACACCAGTTTCAGATGGCTCACCAATGCATTCATGCATGCACACCGGGAATATATTCATCAGCACACGTCTGTAAATTGACTGCGCCGTGGCTCTTGGAACTAGCGTTCAATGTGACACACATGCGCCCCCACCCTCTTCTGTCTGACAGCACCAGCGATGAGCTGCATTATTTATTACTGCTGCCTGCACATGTGTGCTCGAGAAACAAGTACTTGTTGAGAACCACATTAGTGGGGCTGTTGAGAAGTCGTGTTTCTGTTCTGGTGGCATGCACACTTGTGGGGTTATTTGTCAGACAGCAGTTTAATGAGAGGATGTGATATTGAGCTTTGTGCTTCAATTACCCATCATGCCACCTGCTTCACTGTGCAGAGTGCGGCTTTGGTACGCGTAGTGCATACATACTATGATACTAGCCCCAAGGAAGAAATGTTTTTGCAAAACAAAACCAAAATCCATGTTCGTGTCAGGCTTCAAGTTTCAAAAGGTTACTTTTCCTTAAAACAATGGAAAGACTGTGAGGTAAGATAACTTCGTTTCACCCTTTCTTCAATACAAAAGAACTTTCCGAGAAAGTTCTGGTGATGTCTAAGTCGAGTTGATCTTTCTAAAGCCAGATTGATTCTTAGTTGAAGGGCTACGCTTGCACGCGGTGTCGGGCAGATTTAAAAGCTCACAACGAGTTGCAGAGCAACATATTGCTTACACGTGGATCTCGGACGTCGTTAAACAGAAAAAAGCGGTCCAAGAACAGAGACAACTCAGTCCCGTTTCTAGAGCGTTTAAATTGTTCACAAGCTTTATTGGTCTTGTCTGGTCGATGCATTTCAATGAGAATGCGCACGGAAGCGGGGGAAAAAAATTAAGTGCGCGAGTGGAGTGTCCGTGTGTGGCCAGTGAGAATGGCTGCATGGAGTGGAAGAAAATCCTTGCGCATATGCTTGCGCCCCCGGTGGGTTTCAAGCATCAGTGTGCACAAACGTCAGAGCAAGCATGCTAGCCTGATGACAAGCTGTTCTGGCCTACCCATAAAGATAACATTTAGGCTTAATGTTGCCTAGAATCCCTTTAACTAATGCCAAATCTAACATGGAGGTGCATTCCTGATCAGTAAAATGCCTTTGTGTAAAATTATGGCCTGAAAAAATGAAATAAAATAATGGTCTCTGTGTCACAGTAGGGGGTTTGTGGCTAACTGTTGACATGCACTTCATTATGTATCCACACTTAATATCGCATTGGTCATGCCGAGAAAACCCCACACAAAACCCAACTTCCCTCCCCCACACACAGACACACACACACAAATACAAAAACTTCCATCACAGAACGGTGTATAAATCAATTTCCACGTGTGACAAAAACAACAACAGCAGTGCAACAACAACCTTGTTACGTAATAGGATGCTGAACCACCACGATATGCAGGCGGAATTGATAGGGACTGTCATAAGCTGAAGCTGCGGAGAACAACATGACATACATCAACGGCTCTGGAAGACGCTGACTTAACCCTTTCAGACCGAGAACGCATCTGTGTCATTTTAAGATTTATTTGGGCTTTTCAAAAATTTCAGATCTACAGGCTCATAGCGCGGCTATGCTATGAGCTTGTATATCTGCTATTTTTTGGGGAAAAATCGTGAAAATGTGTGCAAATCTTTGAATATATATTTTTCCATAGCGAACATTTTTAACTCTGTTACAACTTCTGGGGGGGGTCCCTGGAACAAAATATTTTGAGATGGGGGGTCCGCGGCCAAAATTCATATCATTTTGGGGGTCCTTGACATGAAAAAGTTTGAGAACCACTGATTCTAGCAACATCATTTTTTTTCAAAAAAACTGTTAGGATTTAGAAGACATTTATAGAATCCTACAGAAGCAAAGATTTGAGTTACAAATGTTTGCTTTGAAAATATATATATTCAAAGATTTGCTCAAATGCTCACGATTTTAAAAAAATAGCAGATATACAAGCTCATAGCGCGGCACTCGTTGCCACGCTATGAGCTTGTAGATCTGCTATTTTTGAATAGCCAAAGAAATCTAAAAAAAAATACAGATTCTTTCCCGGTCTTGAAGGGTTAAAGCGCATCCCTGCTCACTGTCAAGCAACCCACCCCCACCCAAAAAAAATACACAGAAAAAAAATCCTCCTTCCAGGCAAAAAGTGCCGTCAAGGCCGGATCATAATGAAAAGAGGCAGCAGGAGGGAACTGTTAGGAGTCTGTCTATCGAGGGGAGAAATGTGTTTATTGAGGAGGGAGAGGAGAGAGAACACCCAGACCTCACAACACCCCCTAGCCTCCTTCTCCAGCATCCCAGCCACCCCTTGGGGCGACTGTGACTCAAAATGCAACAATCACTCCTTGCACCGGGTTCCGCCTCAGATGATATGGAAGAAAAACAGCTGTGGCTGGGCGCTGAGAGAATCGCCCCATGCAAGAACACACACACACACATGCATGTGCACACACACAATACCTCTAGAGACCGAGGTGTGGACTGATGAAGACACACCATGTTCCTGTTGTGTCCGTGATGAAAAGTAAAGCACGAAAGAGGTGTCAGTATTAAGGCCTTTGCAGGGAAAAAACTGACAATATCATTTTTTAAAAGAACACAATGGTTCTCTATGGCCTCGTGCACACCGGCTCCGAATTTGCCGTGCGGCAAGTGGCTGCGGCGGTGCGTTTAAAAAAAAAAAACGAAACCAGTTCGATTCGTGCGTCTTTTCGCATGCGGCACAAACTGATTGACCAATCACACCCTGTCTGCAAAGGCCTTTAGTAGACTACTATAGGCAGAGCAAGACTGTATTTCTGTGCTATGAGGTGGTGATGAAGATGCAACATATCCTGATAACTCCCCTCAAGGATGAAAATGGGAGAATCTGAACTCCCTAATGCCAATAAAAGGTTGAAGTTTATTGAAATGTCCACAAGGTGGAAGCACTCCAAAATAAAAGTTGAGTAAAATTTCCATTTCCAGAAATTCTAGAATAAGGAAAATGGAAATTTGACTGCAACATTTTGGACAGCCGCTTCCTTTCCACTTTTTTCATTTGAGATTATTTTGGAGCTGAGCACCCACGGCCAAGGAAGGTGAATAGAGGACACGCACCGGCTTCTGTTTTAAAAGGTTGAGGTAGTTTGTACTGCAGTCGGACCAAATCAAACTTAAGTTAATGGCTTCACAAACATGAACATACAAGAACGTCATGACCGAAGAACTTGGATGTAATGGATTCTAAAAGGACCCTAAAGCCAATAATAACAGGTTTTCAGCAACAACCTGTCTGGTCTCGGCATCGTACCTCCTCCGCTGTCCAAAAAACGAGGCTCTTAAGTGGCAGCCAAGACCCCGGCCCACCGACATGCAATTGGATTGTTTGTTAAAGCGGGGGGAGGTGAGTGCACTGCTGCTCTGCATTTGCAACTCTAAATGTCATTTCCATTGTTGAATACCACGTGCACCCCACTCTCTCTCTCGCTTCCCCCCCCCCTCATCTCTCTCTCTCTCTTTCTCTCTCTCTCCTCTTCACTCTGACTTTCTCTCTCACACGCCCCTCTTTCTCTGATCTCACTTATTCTCACTCACCAGCTCTCGCCATCTCGCTTCAGATCCCCCTCCCTCCCTCTCTCTCTCTCTCTCTCAATCTATATCTGCTCTACATGAAGTTGTCTGCAGAGCCCCCATGTCTCGTCTCATTTGCTCCCCCTCAGGTTTTCTGACACACAGCAACCACAGAAGTGCGTGCGTGCGTCTGACTGTGCGAGCATGCGTGCGTTCGTGGGTCTGACAGTGGTGCGTGTGTCTGTGTGTTGAGGGAGGTCAATAGAAGCCACAGCTGTATGTCAACACCCCCCTCTATCTCCTCGCATAGCAGTCATAATCGTATCCCTGAATAGTTTTTGGGGGAAGACAACCTAATATTCAGCAAAGTGCTCTGTTTGCTCAAATTTGAGGCAGGTATGTCTGGTATATCACAGTTTTCCCCTTATGCTTCTCACAAGCAGTATACTGTATATTACGTGTTATCTAACCCAGGGAGGGGCATCTGCACAGAAGGATCCCAGTGTTAATATAACCACGAAAGCCCCCCCCCCCCCCCCCCCATTCATATGTGCTATTGCCCACAGCGATTCTCCATTAACGACTTTGGAAAGCCCAAGGAAATCATGCAATATTCAAATGACTTTTGAGGCACGAGGCGCGACTGGCGTCGTCGTCCTTGAATGCTAATGACGACGACGTCGTCAGATCCGCGCGGCCGGGGGAAGGGGGCGGCGGTGGGGGCTGAGCAATACTGCAAGTCACTCACTCCTGCAAAGGATGTGTGTCCTCGGGGCACAATATGTCTTAGTCCTGTCAGCGGGTGACCTTTGTATATCCCTGGCTGATTTCCGAGTTTGTAGAGCCGCAGTATGTGTCATGCTCCACCGAAAAAGGGCAATTGTCTCCATACTAAGGAGACAGAAGCAACACAGCGAGACTCTCCGCGGGGGACCGCTGGAATCTCTTTTATGGGGGTAATAAAAGGGGATGGGGGGGGGGGGGGGGGTCTTTCTATGATCACAATTGTGCGAAGGAAATGTAGTATGTTCTGCTAATCTTTGCCTTTCTAAAAAGTACCCCGTGGCGATTCCGCCACAGTCACATCTCACATCTGTTATGGCTTTGGAACAAACGAATGAAAAGATTCTCGGTGGATCATTAGTTTTGTGCCAAAGTGAATATGACTGTCTGTTCAGAAGGCATCACAATTGAGACAGTGTAATGAAAGGAACGGGGTGGGGTGGGGTGGGGGGGAGGGGGGGAATGCTTTGCAATGAAGGTGTGTTAACCTTTGCCTTTTACCTATATGTCAGACACATGACAGCGGCGCTGCAACCACTTTATTAACCCATTAAGAACGGGAACGCATCTTGTGTCTATTTTAAGATTTATTTGGCTATTCAAAAATTCATAGCGCGGCACCGAGTGCTGCGCTATGAGCTTGTAGATCTGCTATTTTTGGAAAAATCGTGAAAATGTGTGCAAATATTAGAATATATGTATTTTTCAAGCGAACATTTTTAACTCAAATCTTTGCTTCTGGGGGGTCCCTGGAACAACATTTTCAGATGGGGGGTCCGCGGCCAAATAAATATCATTTTGGGTGGTCCTTGACAGGAAAAGGTTATCACTGATTAGCCTATAGCAACAGAAGTTGCCTATAGAAGCAAAGATTTGAGATAAAAATGTTTTAAAAAAAGATTAGCAACAAATGTTCACGATTTTTCAAAAAATAGCCAAAGACATCTTAAAATGACACACAGATGCGTTCCCGGTCTTAATGGGTTAAAGTACATTAATCTCTCCCTGGCACATTCACAATAAGAGGTCGAAAAAATCACGAACCTGACCTTGGTTGACCCGATTTCATCAATCACAACGTGACGAGACAAGAATGCCCAGTCAATGCCCGCGGTCAATCTACATATCAATCATGAGAAGTCTCATGGTGGTCTACTGGAGAGGCGGGGCCGCAACATGTCAGTAGATCACCATCAGCTGATGTAAGATATTATAAGACGGACATTATTGATCCCTGTGGGGAAATTGAGTTACGCCATCACAGACGCCACATGAAAGACCAATCGTGTGTGTGCGTGCGTGCGTGCGTGCGTGCGTTTGTGTCTGTGTGTGTGTGTGTGTGTACTGTAAATCTCGCACCATGACATTCAGCAAAACACCCAAAATAAACGCCAACAAAGAGGCTAGACTCAAGGGGGGAAACAGCTTCGCTGGGGTAATGTTGCAGGAACAAGATGTCACGTCTCTGGGAAACTGCTGAGTTTGGCACACTTCTTTGGTGAGATTTTTGTATTATTTTTTTATTTTGCAAGCTAGTGCTAAAAAAAAATATTTCAGGAAATAAAGACTACAGTATATGAATTCAGCCCAGAGGCATTCCCACCCAACTACACTCCTTCCAATAACCAAAGATCGTGCCACAGTCGGGGTTGTCAGGAGCTGTTTTGTTTCGTGTTTGTGTTTCCCTCCCAGAAGCAGATTTGTCTGTATGAAATCAATAGTTTCACGGTCATTGGCGTGTAACCTCCTTTCTTCTCTTTTGTGGGATTAAAGCAACTATCACATTAAACGCTGCTCTCCGTACAGGATGTTTCCATCTGACATTCAAAGGTGTTTGTAATCCTCACTTCTTTTTTTTTTTTTTTTTTTAAGAAATCTCTTTTTCTTTCCCATGGCTTCCTTTCATCAACCCAGCCTGGGGCGTGTTTCCACTGAAGCAGAGGCACATCTTACCCTCACTGAGCCTCACAGGGTCCACTGGACCATTGGTTCAGTGCCGTGCTGCGAGCTTTTGTATATCTGCTATTTTTGAAAAAAAATCTTAAAATCTTTTCATTTTTAACGCAAATCTTCTATTCTGGGGGTCCCTGGCACAAAACCTTTTCAGATGGGGGTCCGCGGCCAAATACATATACATTTTAGGGTCCTTACATAACAAAGTTTGAGAACCCCTGCACTGGACAATCCCCCATAAATGGTAAGTTGCAGCAGGGTTTCATTTGTTACGGGAGGACATTTTCTTAACTATGTAAGTACGACAAACGGCCTAGAATTAATTAAAATTAGAATAGAATGAATTAAAATTGCCTAGAGTGGGTCGACGTTGGACAGTGGATGTTACAAACATAACTTCCAGACTTGTGAGGCACAGCTTTGCTCCAATCCACACCAAACTTGGCACAAACACTGTTCAGGGGAATGCCAAGAGAATAGCCAGTTTCACAGGCGCTCCATTTCTCCAATCCATACCAGACTTGGCACAAACACTGTTCAGGGGTCTGGCATGAAAATAGTCACACTTACAAACTAAATTGCTCACATATGGGGCACTAGAGCAATGTTACAGCAGTGTCTAACACTTTAAATGGCCATAATTTGATGACTATCAGCTCAATATAGGACACAATTTGAAGGCCCTGTAGCGGCCTGAAACTGTGCCCAACATAGGGACTCCAGGGTTAATGTGTTTAACATAAAACATCTTTATACTGGTAGATGACATCACAGACTTGTTTGTACAATAGACCTTACCTATAGCCTACTGGAGCTTAAATTATACGTCATTTTTGGACACACGGGCGCATTTGAAACTTGTGCATGGCGTATTTGTATGGTACAGAAACCTAAAATGACAAGACAACAATACAATTGGAAGACATTTTTTTATCAGATTACAAAAAAGTACGAGTTCAAGACAAATTTATCACAAAACCAGTGAGGCCGCCCAGTCACAAGTGGCCCAGATCGTCTGCAGAGCGGAAAAAGATTATTCTAGCCGAAAAAAGAAGGGTAGCAACTAGACAGGTGTCGGGATGCTCTGCCTCAAGGGGGCGATGGTCAGGAGGAGCAGAGAAGAAGAGGACACAGAGGTCCTCTTCAGGGGGAAGAAGAAAATGTTCTCCCAGCTGCACGTCCTGCACGTTAATGGTGCCTAAGGGAACCAAAACATCCCTAGAAAATAATTCCCAAACTACTCTTTGAATTGTATTGAGCATCCCCGTCACTGGTGCAGGTGGGCTTGGAGCACAGTTGCTCAATGTTGAAACTATACTGTGTCCCAGGAGAGACTGTGTGAACTTCCTCTCGATGGAAAAAAGACGTTGTACAGTATCCCAGTTGGATTACCAAGACATAATATATCAGTTTGCTACAAGGAATGCCAGGAGCAAAATATGTACATTCATAACTCTGCTACTTGTAGGTGCTGAGTAACATGCCTGGATTATTGTCACTTTGTTTAATATTCATCAGTTTGCTCTATATATAAACTAATTGTAGAATAATTGTATTGTTGTGGCGGACACAGGGGTCATGTCCTCTGAAGTTACTGTTTCATTACAGTTAGTTACATCTTCTCTTAAAAAAGAATACATACAATTTATAATAGTGCTTTTCTAAGTATTCAAAGTCGCAGCACATACTTGCTCAAAAACCTTGATTAAATGGAGACATTTGTATGATTAATCGTTACTGTGAAGAAAGAAGCTTTTATTCGGATGTTAAAAACCTGACTCCGAAGCACAATGACTGTCTGGGCTCAATAGTGTTGCTCTGTGCCACAAAGTCAAACTATACAACCTGAACCTACATTGGAGGCTGAAGCAATTCATTGGGACTATAGAGAGTTGCAGAAAAACATTTAGGTGCTTCACTTACAGTAGGCTAGCCAGATCATGGCCATACTGAGCTGTAGACTTTAGTTTTGTATATATTTTATTATGATGAATAGGCCTATGTGCAATATGAAAAATTGTGATTTATGTTGTGAAAATTGAAAGGTAGAGGAACTTTCAATAAATCATTCAATAACAAGACAGGGTCTAATAACAGCGTGAATTCTTGTGGATCTCTGACTTTATGTGGAATGTGTCATATAATAATCTATGATGTATAACTCCATATTTGGGCAAGATTTCCGCCATTGACTTGCATTATAAAATGTAATATATCCCTGGACACAGACAGACTAGAAAATCTTGATGGCTCGTCTCCTACAGAGTTGCGCCGTAGAAATGGACTTACTCCTGAACAATCTGTCCCCCTCACTTCGTGAAATGATCAGTGGTGGAAAAAGTATGTTTTGCTTAAGTAAAAGTATCAATACTGCAATGCAGAAGTACTCTGTTACAAGTAAAGGTCCAGAATTAAAAATGTACTTGAGTAAAAGTACAAAAGTGTTGGTATGAAAATGTACTTAAAGTACCAAAAGTAAAAGTACTAAAATGTTTGAAAATAGCAGATCTACAGCATTGCGACGCGTTGTGAGCTTGTAGATCGGCTATTTTCAAATAGCCTAGGGTATAAAATAGGGCTAAAGTGGTAAATGTATGTTTTATAATGTAATAATTTATATCTGCAAAGTAACTAGTAGTAAGTTTTCAAATAATTATAGTGGAGTAAAAGTACAACATTTACCTCTGAGATGTAGTGGAGTAGAAGTAAAAGTATTGATAATTGGAAATACTCCAGTAAAGTGAAAGTACCTCAAAATTGTACTTAAGTACAGTACTTGAGTAAATGTACTTACAGTAGTTACTTTAAACCACTGGAAACTTGCTATTGTCTAGTAGCAGTGCGGTGTAAGAGAAGCCGGCTAGTAGAAGGCGCACGGCGAGTGCATTTGTAACAATGTATTGTGCTTGAGGGAGAAAAAAAGACATGCGTACATGTCGTGTGAGTATACTAGAGCATCACAATAAAGGCCTCACGCTGCTGTCTTTGCACAGGGCCTTGCTTCTCTCCCAGACAGCTCTGCCTGCACACAGCGCTGGAAATTTGTGGGCGCAATAAAAACCATGATTGAGAAGCAATAATTGCCCCCAGATCCTTGCTTTCAGAGTCGTGTGAGATTGGATGGCTGGCCATTTAAGACTGTAACCCGCACGTGTGCGCACACGCGAGTCTCCTTGATTTCAACCACATCTCCTTGAGGACTCTTACATTGCTTCAGTCATCAAATCAATTTATGTACGCCTACTTTTTGCGCTTTAATGGATGAAATTGTACCCATCATTTTCCAATGCTAGCCTAAAGCAAGCCTGATAAAAGTAACAAACTCACAAAATTCACCAGAACGCAGGAAATTACATCAAAAAGTTGACCTTGATTCTCACAGTTGGATGTTGGCAGGCCTGTACTATGCTGCTGTTAGGATACCTGGCAGAGGCTTGTACCTGCAGCGACTTCTGTGGTGGACAGGTAGCCTACATCATTAAAAAAAGGTCCAACTGTTACCAAACTACCCCCAACATCCCCAGTAACTAAAATAGCAAAGAACGCTGCCCTGTCTACAATTGAAAAATGTAAAATAGACTGACTTGGTGTTGAAGAGGTGAATAAGATGACTCTCCTCTTTTGTAAAGCATGCTGTATGCTTGGATAGGCTAGCTAAAAGCTAATAAGGATTTTGTTAAAGGAAGCGAACGGGTGAAAATGAATTCAGCTTACCATCACCAAACTACCAAGCATCATTGATATGCTTATGCTAAGTAACGTTAAGGCTACCTCCAGAGACTTTAAAATGTTATACAGTGTCTGCAAGTTATTTCCATAACTGCATCAATAAAGAATGAATATTACACACATTGTGTCTCTTTTGAGACAAAATGTGTCTCTAAGTACTGATCTTTAAACACCCGAGACTGTGCATCAGACCCTCACTGATTAAATCAGCAAAGTTAGATCTGAATGTGACATTACCCCCCCCCCCCCTAACTTAAAAGAGGAAAGTTACATAGTGCAGCTTGAAATACAACCCTAAACATAACTGTCTGCTGCTCACAGATATTATAGACATACGCCTACAGATTAGGCTTACACACTTGGAACAGCAATAGCATACTTTGCATTTACTTATGTTGGCAGAAGGGGGTGATTACTGTATGCATTTAAATCTCGACTAATATAAAAAAAAGAAGCAACTTTATGCATTAATTACTTTTATTTATGAGCCCCCAAAATGTTGTAAATGCCCTAATTCTTTAGACAGCGGGAGCAAAGATCACCGCCCCAAATATTATTTAAATAACACTGACCAAGCTTGCCTTCAACGCAGTTGCTGATACAATATTCACATTTCATATTTTGTACCCTGAGCCTGTAAACCTACTGTATATGCACACGCACGCATGCACGCACACACACACACACACACACACACACACACACACACACACACACACACACACACACACACACACACACACACACACACACACACACACACACACACACACACACACACACACGCGCGCGCGCGCGCCAATACGTGCAGATTCATAATCACACCTCAAACACATCAATGCCTGATGCTCAAACGTACTGTATACGTGTATGTGCGCTTTGTATGCCTATCATCAGCCCACATCGCATGCATGCTGATGCTTTGTGAAGCTAAAGAGATCTGTTTCACTCCACACGTCCCGTCCTAACGTGTGGTGGCAGCGTGCCCTTGAGGGCGTGGGACGAGTGTGATTCAAAGAAATGTATATATTTGCACGGATAGTAATCTTTATATGGCCTATTCCGTTTTATGAAGCTGTAAAGCCCCATTGAGTGAGGACAGTGTGTGTGGAGGGGACGATAAGCTTCTTTTACTTACATGTCAATAGTCTTTCATAGTCCTTTTAAGTCAGTCAGGCGTTAGTTTCAAGTCCAGCTAGAACAATGGACACGACGGACAATAATCTATTTGTGTGGAGCTCTCCCAGCCCATGGGGACAGAGTAACAGCACCACCGAAAGATTTACAGTACCTGCAAGAGCCGGTGCGATCGCGAGGGAATAGGGGAGAAAAAAAGTATATTTAAACCATAGACTGTAAAAAGAATGGCCCTCTTAGACTCTACAGACCGTAAATGAAGCCTATTTATCAGCAATTTCAAAGCCGCCATCTTTCTATATCGCGTCATATCACTTAATATGCAACCGTAAATGAACGCTATTGGTTGGGTAGCTTGTCAATCAAGAGCGGGGGCGGGAAATGAATGCTATTGGTTGTGTAGCTTGTCAATCAAATCATCCCGCCCCTCCTAGAGCATACCCTACTTTATCAAAAGATTTAAAATAAATGGGACCATAATTTACGAAAACGCATATCATGGTGATTGAAAGAAGACTTTAAACTAGCAACTGGAAGCATATAGTATTTATGACAATGTTTATTAAGGTAATTAATTCAAATCTAAAGTTCGCCAAAAACCAACCCACTTGCATTGAGAGTTATTTCTTCTGACAGCAGCAGGGGTAAAACAGCGAAACTACAGGCCATTCATATGAACTGCCACTTCCTATATAGACTCAATTTCAAAGGCGGACGCTGGGCCCTTGATTTAAACCTTAGCGGCCTGTGTATTCATGTGGAATATTAGATCGCATGCTTGCCAACAATACGGTCAAGCTATCAGCCCTGGTGAAAGACCAACATGAGTGGGTGTCCAAGTGTGTTGTGCTTGACGGGGGCCGTGGCTGAATGGAAATATAACAGACTGTTTATTTGAACCAGACGGCTTCAGCGGGGATCAACACAGAGGTAAGAAGAAAGGCAGAGGGCTTGCTGTCTTTGTTAACTCCAGATGGTGTAACCCATGGACATAACTGTAAAAATTCAACGGTGGTCTGAGGAAGTTGAGGAGGAACCGAGGGGTGATACAGACCTTATTGGAGAGGGGCCACAGTGAGGATATTGATGGCCTCTCCCACTGTATTACATACTACAGCAGGTTCTTCATTGTTCATTCATAGGCTGGAAAATGACTCCTACACACGCACGCACACATGCACATGCGCGCGCGCGCACACATGCACACGCGCGCACACATGCACACGCGCGCGCGCGCACACACACACACACACACACACACACACACACACACACACACACACACAGAGCAGTGATTGAGTGTTAATTGGTTGGGATGTGGAAGTTTAGGATTAATTAAGTCATCTGCAGTGCAGAGAGAGGGGTGTGTGTGTGTGTGTGTGTGTGTGTGTGTGTGTGTGTGTGTGTGTGTGTGTGTGTGTGTGTGTGTGTGTGTGTGTGTGTGTGTGTGTGCGTGCACGTGTGTCTGTCTGACTGACTATAACTAGTGCGACTTTCAACATTCAACCCACCACCAGCTGGTGTGTTGGACCGTCCTATCCTCTGTGTGAATGTTTCAGAATGAAAATTGTGTGTGTGTGCGTGCGTGCGTGCGTGTGCATGTGCGTGGGTGTACTTATGCTGCCACAAATCTCTGTCATGATAATGGACATCAAATGGCTGTGATTTGTTCAACACTGCACTGCCACAAATACGACCACGGCTCTTTATTCATTTCCAACGACACTGACAGTTTTGTCCCTCGTTTTCCTCGTCGTCATGGGGAATGCGGATAGAAAACGTGGCATTGAACTTGAACCGCACTTAATCTTAACCTCGCCCCTCAGATACTCATTTGAGAATCCTGTTAACCCATTCAATCCGGTGACGCATTTCTGTAATTTTTAGATTTCTTTGGGCTATTCAAAAATAGCAGATAGAACCGAGTGCCGCACTATGAGCTTGTAGATCTGCTATTTTTTTGAAAAATCGTGAAAATGTGTGCAAACCTTGAATATATATTTTTCAAACATTTGTAACCCCCAGAAGCAAAGATTTGAGTTACAAACGTTCGCTTTAAAAAAAATATATTCAAACATTTGCACACATTTTTACGATTTTTCAAAAATATCAGATCTACAAGCTCATAGCACGGCACTCGGTGCCACGCTATGAGCTTGTAGATCTGCTATTTTTGAATAGCCCAAAGAAATCTTAAAATGACAGAGACGCGTCCCCGGATTGAATGGGTTAAATTGCAAAACCACTTCACTTTTTTTTTTTTCTTTGTTTTTCGATTGAATTCTAATGTGATGGATCTCTAGGCTGTTTGAGCAAACACTGGCGGCGGTAGGAAAGTTGACCTTGTCCAATGGGGTCAGGCGACTGCTGAGCGCGTCTCATCGGGGGTGCTACGCGTGCGGTATAGATTATCCATTTGAACGTTCCAACCTCCCCTATGCATTATTGATACAGTCAATGGTAAAGTGGACAAACGTGACAAGAGGCTCACATCTCTGCCTCGCTGCCAATTTACACAGGGAACCGTTAGAGGGCCTTTACCTCACGTTAACATGCCTCCTGAGGGTCGGCTCGTAAACAGGTGGAACTGAAAACCCCATAGGGATTGACGGTTTTCATTTCACATGTTACACTGTGCTACGTGGCAAGCAAACACATAGCCTCACTTACAGTAGATATAGGTGGATACCGCCAGTAGGCCTACACATTGAACAGCAGCAGTTAACTGGCCAGCTTGCAATAACCCATTTTGGGCGGGAACACCTTTTTTAACTGTACCTTTCAGGACGGGAAAACCCCTTTTGGGGTTCCTGTTGCTATGTACAGTATATAGCAACATATTATTTTTGTAATTTTTGAATAGATATTTGAAGTTTTTCATAAAACTTTGGTCAGGATTAGAAGGTCTAAATGGGATAAAGGAGTTTCTGATTCTGTGAGTTAGGTGGGGACGCATAACATTTGGTGGAAATAACTGGCTATTTGCAGGTTATTAAACCTGTGACCCAGTAGATTCAGGAGGGAGCATTACTTTGATCGATATGGATTGTACAGCGGGGACCATCGACTAACGAGCATGCTTTCTATGGCCCCACCCCCAAGGCTGTAAAGCTTTGCTCACATTTGCTGTTTAAAATGATTCTGTGCGAAGATAAACTTGCACGCCTGCATTCCATTGCATTACAATCATTGTGATTTTTTTAATTGGTGACAGAGACAAAAGTTATCTATAGTTGTGTTGCAACAAGGGGCAACCCAACCCAATGAGGTGTAAACATCAATGCAACCATCGACAATCAGAAACACCTTTATTGTCAGATACTGTACATTATCATTGTGATATCTACAATAGGATACAGATCAAGCTATGAGCCATGATGAGCCACAGCTTGGCTCATAAAGTATAAGTTAGGCTCAAGTAGCCATGGATAACATCAGTCAGAGCTAAATGCCTAAAACTGCCCGTATACATATGCATTTGCGTGTATTAGGAATTGACTTGATGTTCAATGTACACAGAGGAATCGTCACAGAAGTCAAGCAGATAAATATGTACTGTATGACCATGACACACAGGATGGGGGGGAAAACTCCAGAACTATGTATTATGTTTACCTCTGTAAGCCATCAACTGACATCCGCACAGTGTCGATTCCGTTGACTAAAACTATGACGAAAACGGTTCGTCGACTACCCTTTTTCACTGACGAAAACTAAATAAAAACTAAGCTACGATGACTAAAACTGAGACTAAATATATTGGCAATTTCGTCAACAAATAAAAACTAGACTAAAATGTTAGGGAGGGACTAGTGAAGAAGAGATCCACTAGAACTAAGACAAGTCATTTTATATTTGGTTGTGCTTGGGTGTTGCGCTCTGAAAATAGCAGATCTCCAAGTTCATAACGCGCCACGCTGCGACGCGTTAAGAACTTGTAGATCGTCTATTTTCAGCATGCAACTACTGTAAGTGTAAAATCAGCCATTACGACGCCATCGCGACACCGCCAAAATACATTTTAGTCAACTAAATCAACTGTAGATTTAGTCAACTATTAATAATTTTATGATATTTAGTCAACTAAAACTAGACTAACAGTAAAACATTTCAGATGACTAAAATATGACTAAAAGTAAATGGAATTTGATTCAAAAGACTATGACTAAAACTTAATGAAAATGTACTGTCAAAATCAACACTACATCCGCACCATCCACTGGGGAGTCAGTGGAGATCGTGGGCACCTACAAGTTCCTAGGCGTAGACATGGACAAGACACTGAACTGCTCTGACAACACAGAGCATCATCCAACCATCATCTTTGGTTATCTTGTTGATATCTTTGGATATCTTGTTGATCTGTATCTACTTGTTTCTGTCTTCCTCTATGTGCCCTGTGTTCTAATGTTGCTGCCTCTGGCAACTGAATCTTCCCCCGCAGGATCAATAAGGGTCTATCTATCTATATCTATTAACAATGTGTTTTCGTTGGTTCGGGTACTTATTACCCTAAAGGCAGCAATCGTGTTATAAATGTTGCAGAACGGGTGGTTGCTGCCTTTGCTGCCTCATAGAGGTTGGCGGGTAAATAGTGAACCTTATGCAACAGAGGTGTTGTTTAGTGGCTGAATGTTGTCTAGGTCCCCTTTAATAAGTTATTCATGTTGGTTAAAGGCAGCCATGGGGGCGGTCTTATAGCCAAGGCGAGAAGGGATTGTCCAGGAGACGTGAGAGAAGGGGTGTAAAACAGAGTAAGTCATGGACGGTATACAGTCTGTCAAAATGATTTTTAACCCATAAGTTAACACGTTATGCAGCCAGTTCAGCGCATAATATACTGCATATATAATTCGCCTGAGAAAAGAGGTTTGAGCTCGTGTATTATTAAAGCAGGACGTGCCTGAGGGAGAGAGAGATGGCAGATGATTGAGGAAGTGGGTGTGTGCGTGTGTGTGTGTGTGTGTGTGTGTGTGTGTGTGTGTGCGTGTGTGTGCGTGTGCGTGTGTGTGTGCGTGCCCGTGTGTTTCACAGCGTGTGCACGCGCAGGTGTGTGCGTGCGTGTGTTTGTGCGTGTGTGTGTTTATAGGACTACAGTCGTACTGTAGGTGTGTGTTTGTGTCACAGAGTTGAGTGGGCTTGCAGAGCAGATGGTTTCATTTTTTTCATTTTATTTTCGACCGCTCCAGTCACCAGGCACACACTGTGCTTGTAATAATGAGCTTGTTTCTCAGCGTATTCCCCTATAATTATACTTTACTTATGTAGATACATTTCTCTCCCAGTGGGTTGACCAATCGATCTGAACCTGCACACGGGTATTGGCCATTGACATAATGAAGACAGTGAAGAAGCCAATTGTCCCAAATGTTAGCTGTTTATTAGCATTTTTGCCACGGGCTATGGGATCTATTGTTGCAGACCCGCAGGCTATAGGATCTGTAGTCGCGGTCGTAGTCCCATAACCCAGCCGGACGGTGTCAAGTGTATAGTGTACACAGACACAACTCATGGACTTTGATTTAAACACATGGCATGTACACCCAGCAAGGAGTAGTGTAGTGCAGTGGTTCTCAAACTTTTTCATGTCAAGAACCCCCAAATTGACACTTACTAGCCCACGGACCCCCATTTCTTTTTTTTCTTTTTTATATATATTTTTTTCTTTTTTTATGCCTTTATTAGAGAGGGATAGGGAAAGTAGGCTGACAGGAAATGGGGAGAGAGATGGGGGGGTGACACGCAGCAAAGGTCGCCGGGAACGGGAGTCGAACCCGCGACACGCTGTCAGGCTGGCATTGCAGCCTAGGGTGCCTGGACCGCCACGCTGCGGCCCAGGCCTACCCCCATTTCGAAAGATATGCCAGATATGACCCCCATAAGAGAAGATTTCTAAGGGCTCTAGCAGTGATTCTCAACCATTTCAATTTCAAGGACCCCCAGTTTGACATGCATTAGGCTACGGACCCCCATTTAATGCCATTTCTATTGCTGGGACCCCAATTTATACTGTAAAATCAATGTTAATAATATACAAATGTTGGCTCAACGGTGTAAAGTTAGAGTCACGGTTGCGGTGTGGTCCCATTTAGTCTGCATTTAGTTTGTGCGCACATCCCCTGGTATGGATAAGAAGTGTGATATTCCTGTTCTTACTGTCACTCAGTATAATGTCAATAATCAAACTTTTGTCACGTTGTGCGTGTCTGTTTACTTAAAGGGGAATGCCACTCATTTTCAACATTTAACTATGTTTTTAATACACCTTAGAGCTGTGTTGTGATCACATGACCTCAATCAATTATCCAGTTGTAGGCAACATAGAAGGGGGGGGGACTTTTTTCTTATTTACAAACAACAGCTCTAAGGTGTATTAAAGACATAGTTCAATGTTAAAAATGAGTGGTATTCCCCTTTAAGCATTGCATCTTTCAACTCTGGCGCGCGCTGCATTCCGTCATCGACATGAGACGACAGGGCTGAACCATCATTCCGGGTTAAACCATAATCCTCACGGATAACGGAACGATACGTAGGCCCATGTTGAATATCGGTTAAGTTAATATAACTCCCCTCTTATCGAGTAAGCGACAAATGTCACCACTCGCATGACATGACAATCAACCTGGCATGAGTCAGCCAAGACCGACAGATGAAATGTCAATCACCCACATACAGTGATCAGAGGGAGAGTCGGAGCTGCCTCTGCAGAGATATCCACTTCTGAGGCGAAAATCATCTTTGATCAGTGCTACCCCCTTCCACCCGCACCCTGTGATCTGGGCTTCTTTAATCTACCTAATACACCTCAAAATCCGGAGTGTTAATTTAACTTAGTGGATCTGGAAGTCACAGTTTCATCAGATGTGAACCAGCACTCGATCCTACTATGCACACTGGCTCCTCTCAAACTTGCCCCAAACGTGTGAGCAACGAAGGCACCGAAGCCCTGTTGTTTTGATTGATTGATTGATTGAATGAATACTTTATTTGACAGACACGTAAACAGCACGAGGTAAAGTCAGACATTTGGGCTAGAAAGATAACACAAAAAAAGTCCTGGGGACTTGTTTCCATTGCGGTACAAAGTAGAAAAAAGGGAAAAGAGACAAAAGGACAGCAGTGAATGCCATCTCTGTTCTATGTTGTTGAACATTGTTGAAATGTTGCATCAGCCGATACAAGCAATGGCAGAGTTTGCTTTCAGAAAGCTGTGTAAATCGCTTTGCTGCTGCTCTCTGGCGTCTCTCTGCGGGGCCTCTGTTTGACCTCTATATGGCCTGCTTCAAGTAAGCGTCAAGTAAGACGACTTCCGCAACCTCGTGGAACTATTTTTTCATTCCGTGGGCCAAGGTGTGAGAATGAGTTGTTTTTTGAGGGCCTTGTGGGGCGTGAGAAGTAATTTGAAGTTGATCCTTTGTTTGACCGAAAACCAGTGAAGGTTTTGGAGGACTGGAGTGATGTAGTCTCAAGAGCACGGGCATACTGGTGCGGAAAGCGAGCAGCTGAGTTATGAAAACATTGGAGTTTATTGAAGGCTTTAGAGGTGATGCCATGAAGCATTCGGTTGTAGTAGTCAAGCCGGGATGTAATGAATGTGTCAATGAGTGTTGCAGCATCGGAGAAAGACAAAGAGGGCAGGCAGCGGGCAATAACCCTTGGTAGAAAAAGGCACCATTTGTGATGTGGTTTACGTGGGGGAGGAAGGAAAGGGTGGTGTCAACAATGATTCAGAGATTGTGAATGTAGATGGAGGGGGTGAGAGAAGAGCCGGCAATGTTGTCTTTCCATTAACAGAAGCTTTATTGTTCTTTTTTTTCCTTCCTGTAATGACATGCCCAAAATAACTACGCCAGGCTGAAAGTGGTGAAGCCTGTCTGTGAGTTGTACAAATATTTAGCCTATGAAAAGAATTAAGAGCTTGTGATTAAATCATAGTGTAACTACAAAGGATCCATTGGAACAAAGGTTCCTCTTTCCATTTCGAAAAGTAACGGTTTTGTACAAGGATTTCGCCCGACAATGACAATATATTTGGCATCATTTTAAAACAAAAGGGTGTCCCATTTTTACCAAGCTATGATTATCTCATCTTTGAATATTTGCTTAAATTGAAGAAGAGGAAGCAGTCAGTCAGAGGAGAGACCACTACATTTCATTACAGATTTCTGTTCCACTGCATAGCAGGCAATTGTTCCAAATGAATGAAAAAGCAGTGGTGTAAAAAAAGTACTCAAATTGTTTTACTGTATGAACACTGCAATGTAGAAACACTCTGTTACAAGTCCCGTAGTTCAGTAAAAAAAAGTTCAGTAAAAGTACAAAAGTACTGGCATCAAAATATACTTAAAGTACCAAAAGTAAAAAAGAACCTGTTTCACAAGTTATCATATGTCTAAAATGTCTAAATTCCGTTGGTAAATATCAGATCTACAAGCTCACAACGTATCGCATCGCGACGCGTTGTGAGCTTGTAGATCTGATATTTTCAAATAGCCAAAGTTTATTTCGGGTTAATGTATGTTTTGTAATAATAATCAGTAATCTAGTAACTAGTAAATGTTCAAATAATTGCAGTAGAGTAAAAGTACAATATTTGCCACTGAGATGTAGTGGAGTAGAAGTATTGCAAATTGGAAATACTCCAGTAAAGTGAAAGTACCTAAAAATGTTAGTAGTACTTTACTTGAGTACATGTACCGACATGTACCGACCGACCACTGTGAAAAAGTGGTTACTACTGAGCAAATAGAGGGGAAAAAATGATGGTGAGGACATTTAGCATGTCTACCACTGTATTAAGGTCAAATACATACCGGCTACCACTGTAATATTAATGCAGCATACAGCATGTGCAGCATGCTCTCATACAAATAACTTACTTTGAGTCAGCAGGTATTGACTGAAACCATAGTACTAATGCAGTATTGATGCAGGGGCATGTACGGTAATGCACAAACACAGCTCCAACTGTAAGGGTAAGGGTAAACTTCATTGACCCAGAGGTGACATTCGTCTTGAGCACAGTGGACAGTGCTAGGCCTACGCGTAAAAAGAAGGGGAAAAAAATCACATAACATGATAAGCGTTTGACACGATGCTATATAGCAGTGGTGGGAAAAGTACTCAAATGTTTTACTTAAGTAAAAGTACCAATACTGCAATATAGAAATACTTACAAGTAAAAGTGCAGAATTATCTAGAACCAGGAGACCTGGTATTGCCAGACCCCTAGTGGTTGAAATTTGAATGGCCGGGCTTCGCATGACGTGTGTCCCTTCTATGTCCCTTCTATGACAAAAGGGGGACAGACTTTTTTGGCTGGGGCCGGGGGACAAAGTGACATACCATGTATGAACAAAACAGATACAAAGCCTCATGTAAGCCCGACCCCTTGGGTCTGGCAAAAATGTACTTGAGTAAAAGTACAAAAGTAGTGCCATCAAAATATACTTTAAGTACCAAATGTAAAAGTACTAAAATATTTGCACCACTCTCTTCACACTGGGTGTGATTTTTTTTCAGTGCTGACATTTCTACCATTGAGGTAATAGAGCCTGCCTGCTTGCTCAGGGGATGAATTGAATCTTGACCATCATGTTACGATGTTGCTAATAAATTCAAATTGTATATAATGTAAACGGTGAGGTTCTCTTAAAAGCCCCCCTCGGGTTTCTTACCTCACCGGCACAACAACGATCTGTCATCGTTACTAGGAAAGGACTAGTATACTATGCATATGTTTATATTCTGTTCTGCTCTGATCAAATAAATCAAATCAAATCAGGTCAGCATTTGTGTCAGATCCTGTGTCTATAGGTGAGACATGAACTTTGACACGATCTACATGTATCAATAGAAGAGCAGGGAGACAAAATACAACCAAGTTATATTGTATTACAGTACATACTCTACCATACAGATGGACAAAATTGCATTTTATCCATTAAAAAAGTGACATACTGCCGCTTTAACCCTAAGAGACTATATATTTGACTATAACTTTGACAATTAACATGATGAAATGTTCTGTTGCACTAATTGCTATTAGCATTCATTAGCTTGGTGGAGGCTGGAACAAATGATAGCTTCAAGCGTTTTGATTTGAACAACTGATGGCAGAGATTCTTATTCAGAGAAGATACAGAGAAGCTGTGTGTGGGTGCCGCGGGTGTATGTGGGGAACATTATGACGACAGATAGATAGATAGATAATATTCTTTAATAGTCCTTGTGGAAATTCCTTTTGCTGTAGGAGTACTGCAAAAAAAAAAAGGTTTTGCAAAAATCGGCCTCCTGTCTCAATGTCTCAATCTTTTTGGTGTTTGGGGGGGTATGCTTCAGATACGTCCAGGGCTAAAAGCCATTCAGAGTCATTAGTGCCCACAGATCCCAGTATTAAAATCCAGATATAATCAGGGTAACGTTCACTCATATCTGGTGCATGGAGGTTTACTTCCCTTTCCTAAGGGGGTCTGGTTGGTTCCTGCCTTCTGCATTCTGCATCTGCGCTTCTGCATCCGGGGAAAAAAACTGCTCCTCTTCTCCTGCCTTGGCCCTTAAACTTAAAGGACCAGTTCACTCATTTTCAAACTTATCTTCTTATAATTGGTCCTCACTAATGCTCATGATAATATGGTACCATTTTGTTTGTCTCAGAGGAGATGATGTCACTGGTAGGCGGGTTTCTGAAGTGTGCACAGCCCTCCTATATAATATAAGATACAGACACAATTGTTTTTTTTTGTATAAAACAAAAAATTGTACCATATAATAATGAGCATTGGTGAGGACCAATTATATGAAGATAGGTTGAAAATGAGTGAAGTCATCCTTTGAATAGGGAGAGACTTTCATGCTCCTCATTGAATAGACATGTTTCTACTCTGTGTCGTGTAGGAAAAAAAGACCAGGAGACCTGATTCTGCCAGACCCAGAATAAATTCCCTTTTATGCCCATGTCGAAAGGGGGGCGAAAAAAAGACAGACTTTTATGCCCATGTATGCTGGCAAAAAGTTAAACACAGTTCAACTCTTAATAAGAGCAGGTTTGTGCGTGAGCTGAGCAGTGAGCACGGACGCCAAAATGTCACAGGATCGCACCAGCTTCTCACTACACCTGTCAGAATCCCTGTGCCTCCCTACCTGAATGCTCGCCTCTCATTACAAATGACTTTCTAGACTAGACGTGTGAAAGTGGGTGTGAAGAGGCCTTCAGGTTGCCAAACCATGCTGTATTTCCATTATCTAATGATGCTCTCTATAGGATTGCCCTTTAGAATATCGGCATCACTCCATACACCCTCTATCACCCTCGAAATTAAAGTCTCCTACTGCAGTCACAGTTTATCAGTGTGTGTTTTTCAGGATAGAAGGTTGTCCAAGTGGACATCTGTAGTTGTTGTTGGCTGCCATCCACAGTCATGATAAACCACGGGAGATTCAGTCTCAATCCATGCCATGCCTATTACCATGTTGGCATGTAATTGTCTAACCTAAGATGGATGTCTCAATGTGCCACGCGTTGGCAGCAAAACTTTCTCCCACGAGGCCGCCGGTGTCTGTCACTCTGGCGACGCTTGCCTCTTTTTTCCCCAAAAAAATGGACGAAAACAAATGTGTTTTAAGTACAGTAATCCGTTAAAAAACAATGCCTTAACATAGCATCTGTCTGCGACGTGGTTTTGGCAGGTTGCAGTGAGGTGGTAAGTGATGACTGTAATGAAGATGCATTACAACGCGCACAGATTTATCCCGTCGTATGGCTGGGCAGATGCTACGGCTGCGTATAACACCTCCTCCTCCTTAATACACCAGCAGCACCCGGATCATCATGCAACAAAATGCACACACACACACACACACACACACGCACACACGCGCACACATACGCACACACACACACACACACACACACACACACACACACACACACACACACACACACATACTTCTACCACCTCCACTACCATGCCCCACGTGCATTCAGCACACTGTCCCCTTCGCCCCATGTGCAAACATTTGAACATTTTGAGCTGCATCCACCCTATTCCCCTGATCCCTCCAGCAAGTGTGTGTGTGTGTGTGTGTGTGTGTGTGTGTGTGTGTGTGTGTGTGTGTGTGTGTGTGTGTGTGTGTGTGTGTGTGTGTGTGTGTGTGTGTGTGTTAGTGGCTTGTGGAGCAGATGGTTCAGTTTATTAGGGTTTGTTTATTTCCTCAAAAGACAATTTTGGAACAATTCAGACACCAGGTACACACTGCACAATAATGAGCTTGTTTCCCAGCGTATTCCCACAGATATAAATACAGTGAATGTGTACAGTACATATATTTCTATCTTGTTCCTTGTTTTTTTTTCCTTCGTATTTTTGCTTTATTCGACAATACCCTGTTCTGTGCGAAACACTGTCTACTATGGCTGGGCTATAATATGACTTTGAATCAATATCACGATTAGTTCAAACTTTTGCCTCCCCTGGGGGACCCCCAGTTTGAAAACTGCTGTTTCTAACAGAAGGTTCAGCTTCTGAAGGCAGCCGGGAGGTTACATGAAATCTGGACTGCTAGTTTAACTCAAAGGGTGTACAAATTGATCCGTAAGATGGAAAAAGTGCTCAATTGCTTTACTTCAGTAAAAGTATCAATACTGCAATGTAGAAACACTCTGTTACAAGTGAAAGTCCGGAATTCAAAATTTCACTTGAGTAAAAGTACAAAAGTATTGGCATCAAAATGTACTTAAAGTACCAAAAGTAGGGGTGTGCCGACACTAATTTCACAAAACGATACGATACGATACGATATTGGGATCACGACATCGATACGATATATGGCACTTTTTTAATATATGGGGGGGGGGGGGGGGGGGGGAAGCAAATGCAAACAAATACTTCTGTTTTTGCAGTATTATTATTGCAAAAAAAAAAAAGATAAACAATATTTTTTTCCCCCAAAACGATACATATCGTCACGAAAACGTATCGTGATATATCGACCCCTAACACCCCTAACCAAAAGTAAAAGTACTCATTGCAAAATGTCCCATTTCAAGTTTTCAAATGAAAAAAAAATCTTTTGAAAATAGCCGATCTACAATGCGACGCATTGTGGGCTTGTAGATCGGCTATTTTCAAATGGCCAAAATGAATACAGAGCTGAAGTGAAATAACAATCAAAATCTACAAAGTAACTAGTAACTGGAATTTTTCAAATAAATGTAGTGGAGTAAAAGTACAATATTTGGATCCGAGATGTAGTGGAGAAGTAAAAGTATCGGAAATTGGAAATACTCAAGTAAAGTACAAACACCTCAAAATTGTACTTAAGAACAGTACTTAAGTAAATGTACTTAGTTACTTTACACCACTGCTCTCTGAGTGAAAAAAACACTCCTGATTCTACAGTGTAGCACTCATGGGAGCAGATACTGTACATGGGTGCCTCCGCAGCTTGCCCAAGGACATTTCAACAAGGATGAGTGATCTCAGGGGTAAAATATTTTGACCTTTTTCGCTTAGAGGGCATTCTTCTGTAAGTGCCAGGGGCCATCTTGCTCACATGTTCACTGAGAAATCCTCAGTGAACATCTAACTCTGCAGGGCGTACAAATGGAACCAAGTCAGCAGTCTCTATTGATCCTTGATGAGAGAGAGAGAGAGAGAGAGAGAGAGAGAGAGAGAGAGAGAGAGAGAGAGAGAGAGAGAGAGAGAGATGGCGTACACAGTTATATTCTCTCTGGATTTTACTGAGGAGGTAGCCGGTTTGTTTGTTGTTTTGACAGTCCATTAACTAGAGCAGTGGATATCAAACTTTCTTTTCTTTACTTTCAGCTGAGTACCTCCTTCAACCGCACAAAGCAGTCTTCTAGATACTGATGAACTTTGTGTCTTAGTGTTTTTTGTTCGTTTTTTCACAGTTTTTCTATTATTTTCTTTTTTTCAGTTAGCTTTGACCCTTCTATAATTTGTATGTCTCCTATGTTTCAACCAATTTGATTTTATTTTGTTTGGTTTCATAATTGAAACTCCTTCAGGCCAGGTTAGAAATTGATGCAGACCTCTGGCAACTAGCTTTTCTTTTATTGGCAAGTGGCTGATGTATATGGTGATTGGATGTATTGATCAAACACCCAAACCGGGACCTGTAACCACTTAAGCCACATTGCAAATGCAGCGAAAATAGCGGATCTGCAAGCTCATATAGTATTGCATCGCAACGTGATGGGAGTTTGTAGATCAGTGCAATTTGTGACATTTTTCTTTTTCCCCCTTTTTTGCCTGCCGTTTTCATCAGAATCATTTTCATGATTTTTCAAAAAAATAGCAGATCTACAAGCTCGTAGCGCGGCACTCGGTGCCACGCTACAAGCTTGTAGATCTGCTATTTTTGAATAGCCAAATAAATCTAATAATGATACACACACAGATGCGTTCCCGGTCTTAATGGGTTAACTCTGAGAGTACAAATGGAACAAAAAAAGGCTCCATTTGACTTCTACGGTGCAGGCGTGTGTGTGAGCCCCTCTTCCATTAGTTAGATGTCCTTTTAGACTAAGCATCGGTAAATACATCGGTGTGAAGAGCCTCAGGGCCAGCCATTAGGATAGCTCATCACCAAACTTAATTTTCTTTATCCTCAACTAATGGGCCAAACGCCAATGCATGAATCATGCCGGTCGCCTGATGGATAGCATTTCGTCCCCGTTCTGTCTTGCAAATAAGTACGCTGAATTCAAATGTAATGCTTCCAACGTGTTCATTTGGTCTCAATACACGTCCAAAACATCAACTACACCAATTCAAATAACTCGACGAGAAAGGAGAAGCTCTCGGACTTACTTCAGGCATACTCACAGAATATGAACCCCTATATAGTGTCCCTATTCTGGGACAAATCTACAAGCTCACAATACGTCGCATGCGAGCTTGTAGATTGGCTATTTTCAAAAGATTTGTATACAATGCGTCGCAATGTGATTAATGTGGTTAAGGAATCAGATGATTTAGTTGTTTTGTTGACAGAGACAGTGAGACAACTCATGATCCAATCAGCGTGGGTTGATTGGCCTTCTGGCCTCGCTCTGCAGGCTGGCGATCAAGCACCCTGAAAATACACTGGTCGTCATGGAGATGCATATACACTTCCATGCACTATGCACTCCAACACGGACAGTCAGTTATATGCACTCCAACACGGACAGTCAGTTATGCCCAAAACGAAATAAAAACGAAATAAAAACTAAGCAATGATGACTAAAACTAAGACTAAATATATTGACAATTTCATCAACAAATAAAAACTAGACAAAAATGTTAGTGAGGGACTAGTGGAGAAGAGATCCAGTAGAACAAAGACAAGTCATTTTATGTTTGGTTGCGCTCGGGTGTTGCGCTCTGAAAATAGCAGATCTACAAGGTCACAACGTGTCGCGCTGTGACGCGTTGTGAGCTTGTAGATCGTCTATTTTCAGCATGCAACCAAGTGTAAAATCAGCCATTACGACGCCATCAAGGCACCACCAACGTACATTTTAGTCGACTAAATCAACTGTAGTTTTAGTCGACTAAATCAACTGTAGTTTTAGTCGACTAAAATCTTATGATATTTACTCGACTAAAACTAGACTAACAGTAAAACATTTCAGATGACTAAAATATGACTAAAACTAAATAGAATTTGATTCAAAAGATTATGACTAAAACTGAATAAAAATTAGCTGGCAAAATCAACACTAGTGTGTGTGCGTGCGTGCGTGCGTGCGTGTGTGCGTTCCAAAATAATTTGGAAAGAATCTATCTTGTGTTTTGCCCTTTTCCAGCGGTGGATGAAGTACTCATGTTGTACTTCAGTAAAAGTGTCAATACCACAATGTAAAAAAGAATCTATTCAACATTTGTAAAATGTACTAGTAACTAATGTTTACCCATAACTGTAGTGGAGTAAAAAGTACAATATTTGCCTGTGGAGTATAGTAAAGTACTGGAGTAGTGGAGTAGAAGTAAAAGTACAGAAAACTGGAAATACTCCAGTAAAGTAAAAATACCTCAAGATTGTACTTAAGTACAGTACTTGAGTACATGTATATTACTTTACACCACTGCCCTTTCCCCACTAAACTATACATTGCTCTGAACCCACCTAAGATTAAACTTGTCCTCAGGGGCCACGGCGTAAAAAAAAAAGCTATGTAAGGCGAAAACCGCCTGAGGCCGACGTGTGTGGGTGTCCCTCAGGGCCTGGCTAGGTGTGGCTGGCTAGCCGTGCCCTGAGAAACACTCACGGATCGAAACTGGTTGGTATTCTCCTTATATGGCTTTTTACTGTAACATTATGCACTAAATCAATGAACGCATTTTAATATCCATGGGCATTTTGATATGCTTGGCTCGATGCGAGTGTGCCCGAAGTAAGCCCAAGGGCTTCTCCTTTCTCAGTAGTCCACACATTTGACTTTGCCAGCACCTTGCTTCCACCTGGACTGGACTTTACTACCTCATCAGAACCGGATACCTTTTGATTTTAGCTCTAAACCGAGATCCTACAATCCCAACAGTGCACGCACGCACACACACACACACACACACACACACACACACACACACACACACACACACACACACACACACACACACACTACACACACACAAATAAAACCTATACATACCTATTATTAAAATTATTCAGGCCATACCCTAGGTGGGGTTGGCGAAAGGGCCTTTCTGTGTGGAGTTTGCATGTTCTCCCGTGTCCCCTAGGGTAGCTACCCTCACAAAAAACATGCAGTAATCCTGGTCTCTATACTGCCTCCCCCTGGTCAGCCGGGGCGCCTGATGGAGGGGAAAGGAACTGGTTGGACTAACGCGTTCCTTCCACACGCTATGTCCAACCAGGGAACCTCCCCCCTGTCAGGTGCGGCTTGCTAGCTCTCATGCATTGAAGGAGGCATGAGCTCGGCTCTAGGCTCTCCCCAGGCTGGCAGAGGGAGTGTAGCGCCCAGGATTACTTAGACAATTGGCACTGGGTGAAAAAATGGGTTACAAAATCGTGGGATAAAAAAGTATTCAGGCAGAACATTTCATTGTTTTGTTTGACCAGCAGCAGAATGAAACAGCCTCTAGCGAGGCTCTCTTGTTGATCGCTTGGTTCTTTAACTGAACGTGTAACTCGTTGTGGTTGGTTGAACACAGGGGTCATTACCGGCTTGCGATGGACATTTTCATATTTTTTTCTTTTTTGCCATGGACATACAAAATGAGCGTTCAATAATATTACCATAAACATATTGACCTAGCCCTAAATGTATACTAGTGGACTCCTAATGGGCCATGGTGTCTATAATATGTCAATGTGCTCCACATTTTAAAACTGTAGTATTTCTGCCTTAATTAAATCAGTGTCCTACCTATTCTGAAGAAAGCCTGGAGACTGGCAAGTCAGCCCCTATGTATGCTGGATGGCTGCAGCAAATCTATTTATTTTTTTGTGATTTCAATAATTAGATCTTATCAGTACAGTCTGTTTTCATCGCAAATGTTATCATAATTATAATTTTTCATCAGGCTGAACAACATAGCCTTGCCATTTAGCTTAGCAGCTAACTCAGCTTTAGTCAAACAGTGCTCCCAATTGTGAGTGTCATAATAAGTGAACATTTGGAACATTTGGTTTTGTTTTTAAATATTGTGATAAATGGTAAATGGTGCATTTATATAGCGCTTTTATCCAAAGCGCTTTACATAGATTGTGCATTACATTCACCCATTCACACACACATTCACACACCGATGGCGGAGGAAACCATGCAAGGCACCAACCTGCTCATCAGGAGCAATTAGTGCAATTAGTGATAATTACCGTATCGTGGACTTGTTATTACGATATGATCACATTGTAATTCTTTTGGTATTGTTACATCCCTAGTAGCTCACTGAAGGAGTCCAGTGCTCATGGACTACCTTTCCATTACTGACCCATGCACGGTTGTACAGTAACATTAGGCCCTGCAATGTTCCTCTCATTACACTGCCAATCAGCATTATCGTAGCGTCGCCACCGTCCCCGGGAGCCGTAGAGACTGATTTTATTCCCCATGCTGTATTTCTGTGCTAATTCAAGCCTCGCACAGACACACACGCACCCACACACACACACACGATTGCGCCCCAATAACATTTGGTGGTAAATTCAGGTAGGTGAGCGAACAACCTCAAAGCGATCCTTCAGTTCATATATGACTTGGCTTTGTGCCAATTTACATTTAATGTCCTGTTTAACCCCCCTGGTCGTTATCTGCTGTTCGCAGCCGTGAAGGACAGAGGATGAAACGAAAATGTTTATTGAGCCGTAAATATTGTAAATGGAATTGTGACTCCCGAATACGAGCAACATCCCCCCTACACACACACACGCTTTGTACAGGCATGCATGCATAGTACGGTACATATGCACGGATTGCACGCCCACGCGCTCACTCACGGAGAGAGACACGCTCGCACGTGACCTCGCTCAGCAGTTTCCAATTATGGGAGGGTAATAAGGCTTCTTTGTCAGGTCAGTCTCACCACTTCTCGTTCCCCCGTTGCGTGATTGCTCAAGACATGAAGCGCACGAGGGAGGGAGGAAGGGAAGAAAGAGAGAATCCCCAGAGAAGTACATAGCGAGGAATTGTATGGATCAAAATCTGCCTGACTTCCTAAAGTGTGCATGATGAAAGGCTGCTTTGCTGTTTTTTTCTTTTATTCTGTCCTTGCTGGAAACACAAACGGCTCATTATGTGTTTATTGGAATCATCCTCATGATGTCCTTGTTTGTCTTGGCGGTCATTACGGTTTAATTTGGGCCCAGTGGTGTAATGGCTTTCCGTTCGGTTAAATGTGGTAGATATTTACTATGGCTCATCGTTGTGACTGTTTCCCTGCAGACGCTCGGGGTTGGGGGGGAGCGTGGCTCTGTGTGTTTCGGGCAGAATGCCAATGCAAACACAAGCATGTAGGATAATAGCACACATTTGATCATCTGACCGAGAAGGCTAGACACAGAGCAGCACTAGCAGACAATGAAAACAGATCATTTTTTTAAAGAGGGGAGAGAACAGCCCCTCCCAACACGCACACGCACACACACACACACGCCTTTTATGCATTTTGTGTCATACACACTGAGACAAAGAAGGAGAGCCAGGCCAGAGACGCCTCTGCCAGGATTCGATCCCAGTCCATTAGGTGTGTGTGCGTGTGTGTGTGTGTGTGTGTGTGTGTGTGTGTGTGTGTGTGTGTGTGTGTGTGTGTGTGTGTGTGTGTGTGTGTGTGTGTGTGTGTGTGAGCGTGCATGCTTGCGTGCGCGTGTTTGCGTGCACGTGCGTGCGTGCTTGTGTGTGTGGAGGCGAGTGTCTTCCTCTCTGCACCATCGATTGGCTCACAGATAAACAGTGTTTTTTGTCCTAAAATGAAAACCAATTCAGTGGACATGGACAGAAACTCATGGTGAGCATCGACTGCATGCTCCTTTGCAATCTGAGTCACTAAAAAAGGACTAGACCACACCAACGACGTGCGCGCGCGCGTGCGTGTGTGTGCAGTAAAAGCTTGTGTCCACATGGATGTAAGTGTTTGTGCAGTGCTACTGCCTGCAAAGCAAGTGCGTACGTGTACATTTCTGGATTTTTAGTGAGGTAAGAGACTGCAGAGAGTCTGCAGAGAGTGTATGTACAGTACAGTATTTGGGTTGGGTGTGTGTCAGTCAGGCTGTCTGTATATTGTGTGTGTGCACGCATGCATTCATGCGTGCATTTACGGTACGTGCTCAGTTTTCTCTTTTCTGTCACTTGTCTATGGGTACGTCACGTGTATGTTTGTCATTTTCGCATACATTTGTCAGTCGAAAGTCAGAGAGAGAAAGATAATGCATGCGTGCGTACGCACGCGCGCGTGTGTGTGCGTGCGTGCGTGCGTGTGTGCGTGCGTGTGTGTGTGCAGTAAAAGCTTCTGTCCCAGAGAGCCAGAGCAGACAGCTGCTGGGGTGCAACTACATCTGCAGAGCCAAAGATTGACGGCCCTCGAGGGAAACCATTGCAAGTGGTCACAAGCTACAGTAGGAAGCATACAGCGCTCCGCATGCGGTGTACGCACTGCAGGCTACCGGGTTGCCCTAAACTTGAGTGTCCGTTTTTGGTTTTACTTCCAAGTACCACTGAGAGAGAGATATATATACAGTAGCGATCCATGTGATTGGTAGAATGTTGCCGCAGGTAAGTGCTTCAGTTTTATGCTTCATGTGTGTATACAATTACATTCTGTGTCTTTTTGAGTACTTGAGTACTTTTTCCACCACTGATAGGGGACAATGTAGCTCAACCTTTTGCTGTGCCATGCATGGACAGCCCCGACCGCAAAAGAGTTGGGTAATGAGCTATGAATTTACATTTTTGTAACTGAGCTGACAGTTTTATCCAGGGTGATTGACAGTTGGAGCAGCTAGGCCCCTCAAAATAGTGTGTGTTGGCATTTTGACAGGACTCTCACTGTTGGACCGGTAAGCCTCCACTCACGGTAAAGGTCTATCATACGTATAACACCTGGCCAGTGGCCAACCAAAGCCTCCAAAAGAGCAAACAACCCAACAATTAAATTACACTTTAATTGAAATCCCTACCAGCATGACATAACACAGTGGTTCTCAACCTGTGGGTCGGGACTCTCAGGGGCAGTTGATGATTTTTGAGGGGGTCCCCAGATGACAGTTAAGTGACAGTTTAAGGAATTTTAAGTCCTTTTTAATACCTAAAAGATTACTTTTTTAAAGACCATTAATGAATCAAAAGTAACCAACAAACTATACTATAAACACTGGTGAAACATTGGTCAAATTGTCAAATAATATAAAAGGGCAAACATTTTGAAAACTCGCATTGCGAGTCGTTGTGAGCATGTAGATCGGCTATTTTCACAATATTTATCTGTAGAACCGAGTCCAACTAAATTGAATGCCTCAACTCCTACAATTCCAAGTGCTTATCATACTATATTATACTCAATTGTCAAAAAAAACTATTCCAGTACTTACAAAACTCTGTATAACGATGCATTGTGCTTCTACTGAGAGCAGTATAATTCTGTGGAGTTGCTGTGGTTATGGAACAGGATCCGAACAGGTTTTGTCACATAAGGGTTGGCAGTGTAATATGGCAGTTGTTTCACCGTCATCCTAATTACTAGTGATTTATAGCTTGAGTTTAGGAGTGGGGTTAGACTTAGCTCAGTTGGGTGGTTCAGTCTTTAGAGAGACCAAACTGAATATAGTGTGATTATTTGGTGCAAGGGCGATGAATGCCATTTTAATAGCACCTGAAGGGGGGAAATGAGCCACCCCAACAGCCTGTAACACAACAGGATAGCGGGAGAGTCACAATAGAGGAAAGATGTGTTGCCATCCAAATGTACGCATAGCAGCACTCATAATCCCCCAAAATATATACAAACTAGAGTTTCGGGGGGCTACGCCCCCCTCAACCCCAGCCGCGCACGGGGCTTTGCGTTTGTTGGTCCCTCCGTGTCCCTGTGTCTATATCCGTGTAGCTGCAGCACAGAGTGGGCAGTGTAGATGGGGATTATGGCTGTTAGAGGCATGTACGCGCACGGGGCCCGCGTGGGCGTGTGTATATGGGGGTAGACAAATTGTCTAAGTAACATTTGCAAAAAGGGAAAAAAAAAAAAAAAATTGTAAGAAAGTGTAATGTAAAAGTTAGAAAATGATGAAAAATAAGTAGAAGAAATTATATTTTGTATGTTTCGCGGACCACCAGGGGGTCCGCGGACCCCCTGGTGGTCCGCGCGGAAATCGTGGGATGAAAATTTCCAAAAGGAAAAAAAAAAAAAAAAAAAAAAAAATATGAAGGTGGTTGCTTGTTTTTGTGAAAGCTGGCGAATGGCAGCCCTTTCTGCAAGATGGCGGCCGCCTGGTGTTGTTGTGAGTACGTGTATTTGGGGGGGGGGGAGCTGTGGAGCTACATAGTTCTCCAGAAGACACACACAAACATACACCATCTACAATGGACGAACTGAGCAGCAATATAGACATTCACCACACGAACGTGCATTGTTGACAAAGTGATTGCACAGCTGCTGCAGGCATGACAACCAGGTTAGCGTTAGCGACATGGCAGCTATCACAGCGCCCTGTCCGTCGTGCTGCAACTGCCTGTGATGGCTACAGCAGTAACAGCAAGCTGTCTGCGATGCCATTGTCTGGAGACTGCTCTTAGCGTGACACGACCAATGAGAGTGAGCGCTGTAGTTGTTGCTAAGATACGGTGGCGTCTCTGCCCCATAGCTTGTAGATCTCTCACACATGTTTGGCGTAGGCTGCGTTGCCAGGTCTGACTTTGTGTCTAAGCAATGTTCGGCTTATTTTTGCGCGCCTTTGGGCTCGTTTGCATTGTGCGCACGGCAGCGCTTGTTTAGCGTACGTCAGCGCGACGTGGCAACGGACGTGGCAACGTGAAAGGTGATTGGCTGGTGAAAAGAAACACCCGGACGTTACACCAGAAATGGTGCCTGGAGAAAATGGTGACCAAAAAAAAATTTGGAAAAAAAGGAAAAAAAACCCGCAGCGGCTGCCTGCTGTTGTGGTGATGAGGTCGTGCGCACGGTAAACGGTACGAAGCTGCCTCCCCTTCCGTTTTGTCCGACATTTGGTGAGTAGAATTAATTATGTTGCGCGGTGGAAAAGGTGTAGTGAACAGTGAGATGTCCCCTACGCGAGGCGTAAATTCAGTGCGGCCGCCGTGGCGAGTCAGTAGGCGACATGTGGTCTGGCGGTGCGTTGTTTATCCGATAACAGAGCTGTGGGGTGTCACCACCGAGGGTGCGGAAGTTGCTCGCCATTTATATAGTTAGATGGTAAATACCAAAACTCAGAAAGCTCAAACATCAAAATATTCTAATCACTCAGCTGTGTCAAACTGTATACAGTATCTCTCTGGTGGCCAATGTAAAAACTATTATCAACACTAATAAGGATGATTTGATTGTCACAAGTTGTGATTATATTGTATTATGAACGGAAAAAAATCTGCCAAAATACTGTGAGAATTCATCAAAAGAGTATGCACTTTGTTCATGTCATCCTGGTGAAGTAATGGGGAAACATATGTGCACTTATCAGGGTAGCCAGTCAGATTTTTTTTATTATGGGGAAAGGAGTACCCCAAGGTTCTTTGCTTGGGCCTCTTTTCTCCATTTTTATTAAGATCTGCCGACAATTTACTCTGATTGCCACTAGTATATGCCGACGACACAGTCATATATTCCTCTATGTCGGATGTCTCACATTCAATGTACATTAGAGGCTGACTTTGATTCTGCTAAAAGATGGTTATATCTTTCTTTACCATGAGACCAAACTCTTTACTTTTACCCATTACATTTCTAAACGGCACACCGCTTGAAAAAGTGGATGATTCCAAATAGTGTGGCCTCTGGCTTGATCCTCAACTCTCATTTAACTCCCATATTACTTCTGTTGTGCAGAAAATAAATGTCACCCTTAATTCAGGTCAGGAAAATAACTATTATAATTATTAAACTATGCCGATATTATTCATCAAAATACCTCTGAAACAAATCTCTATCCACTTAATGTAATTTCCAATCTCCTTCCAATTCCAGTCTCAGCCGATTTGTCTTGAGGTGTCCTTATAGAAGCCACCACTGTGTTACTGTATGTATGAGTCGCTTAATTGGTTAACACTCAAATCTAGAAGACACTTTCATTGGCTGCAATGTGTTTTTAAATGTATCTTCTTTTACTACCCTCACTATTTGAAACAATTTTTAAATCCATTTAGGTCACCGTACAACCTAAGGCATGCAGAGTACCCTTTCATTATTACATCCAAAATCTGCATGGAAGTTTGTCGACTTAGCTTGCTTTTAAGTATAAAGCTCCCTCCGATTGGAATAATCTTTCCAGTTCAGCTTACTCATATTCAAATACCCTGCTCCTGCTTTTAATTGCCTCTAATTGCTTTGCATAATTAGTCCTATTAACTGCATTGAATACACTGTAATTTATTTCCACGGTGCATTTGCATGTGCATGTTTGTATTCTGTGTATTCTTATCGCCCATGTTAGTTGCATGTGCATGCATGGTCTGTAGTTTTGCTCATATACAGTACAGTAGCTTTACATGTGTTCGTCAATGCATGAAGTTTGTCATTTTGAGGGTGATTACGTGGGGTGGGAGCGGCCAGTTACAGGAGAGCTTTTGTTTTGTATTTCTGCGTCTGTGTCTACGCATGAGCGTATTTGTGGTATTGTTTCGCTTATTGTACTCTTTGTGTATTTGTGCCCTCCAAAAACGAGATGATACATCCAAATAATGATACGACCCCCTCCAAAACGAGATGATACATCTCACAGAAGGAGTGAGTGCATTCTCCGGCAGCGGCGTGAGGCGCGGCGTCGCCGGTAGCTGCCGACAACAGCCACGGCAGAGTTTCCTCTGGCGCGCCGCTCTCCCTCACATCTCAAGGGGTTTGACGTTTGAATACATTACTCGCTGGCCTTGGAGGCTTGACTCCCATCAGAGGCCCGTCCTTCTGACCAATCCTTTTTTACCAGAATCCAGACACATTCTCCATTTGAATTGGGCTTTGACAGATCTACACAGATCTGACAGATCTACACAGTAAGATCTTCAGTGTAAATGTACAGTATGGGTAACATTGATAAGTTAAGGTATGGTAAGGTAAGGTAAGGGTACCTGTATTTGTATCACTGGAAAGGCACTCTAACTTTGTCCTGCCTTTGTGTGTGCGCGTGCGGCTCCAAAATGTGTCAGGGGAAGAAGAAGAAGAAGATGGTCCACTGCTCGGAGGACAACCTGACTCTCGCCTGCTGTGTGGCGACTTCATATTTCTTTATTATAAACAAATACAATTATTTGCCACATGTCAAGCTATAACCGGAATTACAGCCCCAATCATGTTGTGGTAAAGAAGCAATGTGTGTGTGTGTGTGTGTTGGGGGAGCAGGGTAAAGGCAGTATGGCACAATGAAAAAACTATTGCTCATTTCACCGCTCTATATTTATGGTGGTACAATGTCCCCTTCCGACGCCCCTCGGAATGCCGTCTCTCTCTCTCTCTCTCTCTCTCTCTCTCTCTCTCTCTCTCTCTCTCTCTCTCTCTCTCTCTCTCTCTCTCTCTCTCTCTCTCTCTCTCTCTCTCTCTCTCTCTCTCTCTCTCTCTCTCTCTCTCTCTCTCTCTCTCTCTCTCTCTCTCTCTCTCTCTCTCTCTCTCTCTCTCTCTCTCTCTCTCTCTCTCTCTCTCTCTCTCTCTCACACAAACACGGGTACACGCATACGCATACACACACAGACACTGCACTCATCACAAAACAAAGATGTGGCATTCATCACAGAAAGTGTGTGTGTGGGGGGGGGTATGAGAGAGAGGGTGAGGAGAGAGAGCCAAATGAGAGTGACTGAGTTGCAAAAGATGTGTGGGTGAGAGAGACAGAGAGAGAGAGGTGGTGTGGGGGAAAGAAGAGAGAGGGAGAGAGAAGGAGTAAGAGGGAGGGAGAGAAAGAGGGATGAAGACAGGTGAGAAGGATGAAAACCAGAGAGGGAGAGATAGAGAGTAGGAGTGAGGCTTGCAGGGTGTGTGTGCGTGTGTGCGCGCGCGCGTGCATAACACGGCAGCCAGCTGCAGAGCGAGTTCAAAGAAAATAAGGAGACGGAAGAAAGCGAGGAAGACGAGCATTCCGTCCTCCTCCGTCTATCTATACATCAAAGGGGGCGACTCTGCCTTGCAAATGTGCTAAAGCTCATTTGTAATGTTTTCCGCCTGTCACTGGCCTTAATGCGCGCCACTCATGGGAGTCGCCGTGCTGCCACATGATCAATGGGAGGGGAGGAGAGTTACATGTCACCATTAAACGCTTCTGACTCACAATATGCAAAGCGCGGGCCACTTTGAGCGATGCGCTTGTGAGCGCGCGCCGCAGCCGACTACGGGGGAAGTTGTCACACGGATTATAAATTGTACTTGTGGCGCACAGGCGGATGGCACGCTCCCCTGCATAATGAAAGCGAGCTGGGTCTTTGTTGAGTGCTCTCTCTCAATGTCAAAGCAACTCCCTGGCCTGCTGTGGAGCAACGCTCTTATACCCAGAGCAGCCGCAGAGTAGCCCTCCACGACACTTGGGCTTACTAATTGAAGTGTATTAAAGCGACCTGAACCTTGTGCTGTTATAGGCGGTATTTATTTCGCATTACGCTTTTTGCCATTTAGTTCACACTCACCAACCCCAGGGTTACTTAAAATGAGGGCAATTTTACAATTAGTTTCTAATCCCTCTGTTCTGTCTGTGGAGGGAGGATCAAGCCTTGATTTATGCACCATCGTGCGATGTCGAAAAATATCCGCGCCGTGTTGTGGGCTAGTGGGTCGGCTATTTTCGACGCCGTCGTTTATGAGCCGGGGCTTGCTTGCTTCCACCACTGGGGGAGCCAGGAGGAAGAAGAGTAGAGACGGTGGTTGTCACGACAACCAGGTCATGTCGGGGGAGAGGAAAAGGAGAGGTACATAAGCCGAGCAGGAGTTCAGAACAACCATCTTTAAGCATGGATTATGAAAGTATAGTTATTATTTTCATTCATCAGGCACCACCCTGCTGATACGGTATGTCAGATAAGTTTCATAAAAGCTTCGTGAACTGCACAGATGCTTAGGATAGACCAGGGCTACTCAAATTAAGATGGCTCAGGGGCCACTCAGCAAAATACCAAGGGCCAAGGGCCGCTAAAAGTCCAAGGGCCGCTAAAAAGCTAAAAATGTCGGTCCTATTTTGGATTTTTCGCTACACACTACACACAACACACACATTGTTATGGTTATAAGAAAATTTACATTTTTACATCACATTCTTTTCACTGTACCTGTTTATTTTCTAGACACATTTTTATGGGTTACGAGTAAAGTTTTATTTACTACAGTTTAGTTTTTTATTATTTCTTTATTTTTAATTCCGCCCCCAAAAAACAACAACTTTATAAATATATATATATATATATATGTTTTTTCAACAGCATTTTACTAATAAACATTTAAAAAATCCATAAATTGGAAAAAAATATATAATAGCTGATCTACAAGTTGACAACGCGTCGCATCGCGACGCGTTGTGAGCTTGTAGATCAGCTATTTTCACTGGCTTGGGTCATGGGAAGACATCTAACTTCTGGTTCTCCAGCAAAAATGTTTGGGAACCACTGGGCTATATAGGCTCACTTGCTTCAGATCCCCTGAAGGGCTGAAATTCTCATCTTTTCTTCACATGGGAGTAAAACTCTGCTTGGTTTTTTATCTGATTATCGCCACTGCTCCCACCCCCCCCTGTTTACCATTTTCGCTTTCCACACTTTACATTTGATGTATCTCTCCAAGTTCATTTGACGTGACCTTTATGCCTCGGTATCTTTCCGTGCACTCGATGCACTCGCTGTGTGTGGGCCAACTTCTTTTCTGTTTTTGCTCCAACCCTGCTTGAAATGAATGTGTTTGAATTATGAACGGGAACTTGAACCTGAATTTAGTGTTGGTGGCACGGTGACAGACCTTTTTCAAAGCTGTTGGCACCATGGGTGGTCCTGTGGCTGCGGGGTTAGGCTGGCTGGAACAGGAGGAGGATCTGAGCTCGTTAACTCTCCACTTCAGTTCACACATCCCTTAATAACTGCACAGCCATTAGGCACCATCTTTATGGTCAAAAGGTCCTGCCATTAAATCATGAGCAAATTGGGTGAGGTGCTATGTACAGACACGACATGACCTCTTCACACTTCTCTTTCACTTTTTCTGAAAAGCCTTTGTCGTGCCTGATTTGCCTTGTGTGAAAAGAGGCCAATTTGTACCTGGCACCATGTCACACTTGGCAAATCCCCCCTTTTGTCCGTGACAATGCTTGGGCAATTCACTGATGTTTCACTGAAGTGCCCATGGCAGGGTCTCTGGAACTTTGGAATTTCACTTCTGTACTAGTGATAACAAAATCACTGGTACTGTAGGCCTACATACAGTAGCAATGGCTTCCTTCCACTGATTTTGATTTTTTTTCCTCCCTGCATCTGCATACATTAAGCACTCGCCACACTTGTCACTGTCTTCCCTCACGTGCGTTCAGTCCAATGGGCCTCCACCTATACAGTAGGGGTGACTCCTCAAATCAAGTCAAGCAGATATAACACACCATTCATCATGATTATTATCATCTGCTTATTGGATCCTTGAGAGAGCAGTCCCTCGAAACAGTCTCTTCTACACCGGGGCATCTTTATTAAAAACCACTCAATCCACGAGGTAATTAGAGTCCGTCAAATGCTAACCATCAATCACGGAAACGGCATAATCTATTTTCGGCGCCCGCTAAACGCTCCATGCGTAAGACAATGAGAGGAAAAGAACGACATGTCATGTGTGACCTTTGAGATGTATTTGACAGGTGGCGAATCTTTAATTTGCCCCTGTCCCGTGGTGTCTGTGAATTGGTATGAAATAACCTGATCATCGGCTCTGGCTGTCAAGGTGGGAGAGAATGGACAGAGGTTGAGATCTCATTAAAGGTGAGTTTAGAAATTGAGGACTGCAGTGTTTTTTTCCCGCCGCCACATAAATGTAGTCCTCTGAAGCCCCCAAGGCAGGTTTGGTTTAATAAGCATCGCACAAGTCTAAAACTACAAATACATACACAATAGAAATTGCACCACCTAAGGACACTGACAGACAGTGTTGCAATGCTGAATTGGAACGTGGTTGCACTCTATTTTAATGACGTGACACGCACGTCGCTTAACACTACGCTACAGGTCACACAATGGACAATTGATATGCATCTAGGCTCATTCCTATGTTAATTCACCTGGTGTGAGTCGGGATTCTTTGTAAACTTTGTTGAGGTGTGAATTTAAAGTTGTTTTAAATCTATGCGTGTGCCTGCGCGTGCTCCTGGTCAAATAGGTTCCTGCACGGCGGGCCGTCCCATGAGCAATGCAACCCTGCTGACAGACAATGGGGGAGGGAGAGAGAGAGAGAAATAGACACTGTTCCACCATCAGTGACATTGGGGGACACACTCACCTGTCTGGTCTCGGCTCTTATTCATGTATCTCAATGCCAATGTTGCTGCAAGGCGCTATTTTGTCACATAAACAGCTGCATTCCAAGGCAGATATATGTATACGTTATTTGTCATAACATTAGCTCCTTGACGCCAACAAATCCCCCCCAAAGCCAATATTCAACCAAATATCCATTCAATGCTCCTTCAACCCGGCAAAATCCACTTGTGTCTTGGCACATGCATCAGAGCAACGGCTCACCTTCTCTGCAGCACCTGAGAGGCAATAATGCTATAAATGACCAACCCAAATAAATAGATATCGCTTGGCTGTATATCAGCTGCGCTAACAGCTGATATACTGCCCAAACAGCAATGGGCATTTTTTTTGGTGTGCAACAGGCCGGTCGGTGCAACTGGTTGGAAATGTTGGCCTTTTCAGAATGTGCACGGTGGCCCGCGAGAGACTCCCCCAGGAGTGCGTGTTGAAATAGTTGGTTATAGCTCGTTTATTGATTCGGGAGAGGTATTCCCAGGCCAGTGTTCTCTGCCCCTCCCCTACCCATGCAGACAAAGCCTTTTTAGGGTGAAGGACCGTCTGGCCTGCCGGGCACTACCAATATAACTCACACATAGCCAATAACCACCCACGTGGAGACACAAAACACTTCTATCCATGCGCACAAAGCCCAAGGCATGTGTGTATGTGTGCGCACACGCACTTTCACACGCAAGCACTTACATGTACAAAACATAATTATATCATTCACACAGAAAGTGAACAAAAAAACACATGACCACATGCAGTATGCACTCGAACAGCAATTAGACAGCCACAGAAACACCCACGCACAGGTTTGAGGGCCTGCAGGCAGGCAGAAAAAAACAGTCACTCGCACACATGACTGCACTACATGCTACTCCGTCTATGCTCCGTCTACACACACAGCACTTAGGCTGACAGACAAGTAGAAAGGGGCCCGACCCCGTCGGTGTACTTATCGCACACCGGGTGCACGTATACGTAGACGTCGGAGCAGTCAAGTGTGGCAAGTTTCAGTCTCGCTCAGCGTCACATCGGGGTACAAAGTGCAAACTGATGTCAGGAGAGATATATGCAGGTAACCTGTACAGGCACATTTTCAAACTCGCAGAAAATGTGCTGCGTAGATGTGCATAATGCATCAAATTGTCAGCGATATCTGCCGAGGAGGGGATCTCTTCAAGGAAATCGCGAAATTGGGTGGGGGGAAGGGGTGGGGCGGTTGGAGCGGTAGTTTGCCATCCGAAATGAACTCTTCGATCAACCCTTTATGGTTTTTGACGACGCACCGTGCTAAGCGGGTGCGTTATCAATCAGCGACATAGGGATTTGTAATTCTGCGTTTTGTTAAAGCGCGAGCGTATGGCTTTCAAGTGAAATAGATGCTGCCGCTTCTGTGCGCTCTCCCTGTGTGTCTCCAGCGTGATTAATGGCATGCGATCAAACCGAGACTCTGTTGTCTAATGAGACGTGCATGTACGTATATGTGTGTGCAGACACGTTCGCTTAGAGACACATAAAATGCAGAGCAGTCAAAGAAAAACATAGCCTACAGTATATATACACATACTGCTCAAACAAATCCACATGTTAAGTTCAGATCAGATCATGCCACTGAAACAAATGCATGCAAAACAAGGACGCATCATACTATAATTCTAGTAAGGGCGTAGTGGTGAGTAGGTGAAGCTACCCAGTTCTCCTCACTGGCTGGAGCAATTGCTCTGATTTTGCACACAGCCATTGACCATTACCATCTGAACTTAACTGTGAAGCCCGTTTTTCAATTTCACCAAATCTCAGCTTCTTATTAGCGTTTTTGTGTCAAACACTGTCGCCATGGTTACGGGGCTGCCCAGCTATGGGACGAACTGCCTCCCGGGTTGCCAGATCATGTGCGCATATCCCCCCACGGATGCGTCCACCGGGTATGGTCTAGTACTGGTAATATATACACAGGGCTTGACCCATCCCAGTATCTGTCCATAATAATCATTGATAACGTGTTTGCTTATGAACTTTTCTTCATAATCTGTATGCTCATCAGTTCATACGGCATCTGTCTTGTCTTTCTTACCTATGTGGCATAACTTCCAGTCAGGGTAATGTGGCTTGTACAGATGTATGTGTTTAATAAACCTCAGAACATGTCGTGTGACACTACCTTGTTGTCATCTTGTTCTCTGAGCTTGTCACTTGCAGAAAGGTAATTCAACTTAATGAACAGTCACCACCTCACTGGGATGTGGGAAGCTGGACTGAGGTAAGTCATTAGACGGTTATTTCAAGAAGTGATTACCTCTCTCCGGTAATCCCAAATGTTAAGGTTATGAGGCAGGGTTGACCTTGCCTGTCGATTTGGTCCCATGCCTTTGACTTGTAATTTACATACGTATACATACAGTAGGATGAATAGTCTCCCAAGATGTGTAAAAAAAGGGTTGTGCCCTGTATGGTGTTTCCCCAGGCCCAGACCATTGTCAAGTGTTTCTCGATATTGTGACAGTGTTTTTCCCGTCTATATTATGGTGACAACGTGTTTCCTGTCTATATAATAGTGACAGCGTGTTTCCTGTCTATATAGTGGTGACAGCATGTTTTCTGTCTATATTATGGTGACAGCCGGTTTCCACTCTATTATGGTGACAATGTTTAATGTCTATACTATGGTGACAGCTTGTTCCCTGTCTCTATTAGGGTGGCAGTGTGTTTCCTGTCTTTGTGAGGGTGATTGTTGATACTGGTCAAATCCTAAATTAAGCTTCAATTGAAAAAAATATATAATACCGTTTCATTACTGTTTCATTGATGGCCATGCTTAGATATATATAAATGTATTTATTTGTGAGGAAAATCTTCAAGTAACACTAGCCATCTATAAAATGTAACATACAAACTCACAATTACAGTGTAGGTTAAGTATTAAAAGAAACTAGAAAAAGTGCTCCTCGGAGCACAGGTCTCCGCCAGGTCAGGTAGGTTATTGTGGCCTCCTGGTGGCGCTATAATAGGCCAATGTGAAAAGGGTGGCATTTCTTCTTAGGCCTTTCAATGGGACACTGCATTCATGTTTTGAGGCATTTTGTTCAAAACTGACCAATCCTGCAAACTTTGGAAGCCACTCTAAGCCAAATAGGATGGAATATGAAATGCCGGACAGATCCATCAGAATCACATGACTATGGAGATGCAGTGTACCAATTTACGTGTTGTTTGGACAGAATCTGAAGGAATAATCTCCAAAAATGTATTTTACATAAGTCGGCCTCCTGGTGGCGCTGTAAAAAGCAGATGTGAAAAATGCAGTCTAATGTTTTTCCTTGGCCTCTAGGGAGTGTGCGTGCAAAGTTTCACGCAGATCGGTGCAGTTATAGTTAAAAATGCAAATCGGCCAGTTATAGCGCCACCATGAGGCTGATTTGAAAATGTTCAAGTGGCATTTCTTCCTCGGCCTAGTGGGAATGTGCGTGTGCAATTTTATGGAAATGGCAAGCTGCGTTCATGATTGGAGGCAGTTTGTTCAAAACGGACCAATCCTGCAAACTTTGGAAGCCAACCTTAGCCAATGAGGATGCAATATGGGAAATCGGACAGATCCGGGTTGATCACATGACTATAGAGATACTGTGTACCGATTTGCATGACGTTTGGTTAAAAGCTGTAGGTGTAATGGGAAAAAATGGGTTTTGCACAAATCGGCCTCCTGGTGGCGCTATAACAGGCCCATGTGAAAAATGTGGGGCAGAGGTTCTGAATTGGCATCCAGGGAGTGGGTGTGCACAGTTTCGCAGGGAGCGGGCCAACGGTGCCGGAGATTAGCTGGTAACACACAGACAGGACACACGGACGGACGGACGGACGGACGGAAGGACGGACGGAGGGTAAAACATACTCTCTCGCCATGCCTTTCGGCCTGGCGGAGACAACAACTGCCATTCGACCTAAAATAACAAATAGTAAATAAAGTAAGAATAAAGGAAGATTGTGTTAGAAAGTATCCAATGTGACCAGAAGCAGCATGTAAAGTCACTATTGGAACAGGGGTAATGCCTTGTAAATAATTGATTTTTGCTCAGCAATTTTATTCCAAAACACCCAGACCCAGATTTATTTTTTCTTTCACGTTTGAGGGCATGCAATACACATGGGTCCCCTAGCTCGATAGGGATTACTCGCTTTTCCCAGGAGGCCAGTACCCCGATCCAATATGATAACCTGCTTTTGAGGGTTAAAAGTCCAGAAGTGTGAGATGTTTCTGCAGCATTTGGCTTGTTGTCACAAAGCATCACTGTCAAGGTTGCACTCTAGTGAAATACTTGGGCTTCATCTTATCAGAAGGCGAGGACATTCTGCTGATCACGTGCAACTACTACAAGCGGTGCCCTATACTGTACATCATTGGATATCAAACTGGGGTCCGGGGACCCCCAGGGGTCCTTGAGGGAGTTCCAGGGGGTCCCCAGCTAAATGATGGATAGTTAGGAACCAAATGGACCTTTATGGGTCTGTAACTCTGAGAGTGTACAAATGGAACCAAATGGACCCTAACAGGTCCATTTGGTTCCATTTGTACACTCTCAGAGTTAAACTAGAAAAAGTGCTCCTCGGAGCACAGGTCTCCGCCAGGTCAGGTAGGCTATTGTGGCTTCCTGGTGGCGCTATAATAGGCCAACGTGAAAAGGGTGCCATTTCTTCTTAGGCCTTGCACGACAATCGGACACTGACTGCATTCATAATTTGAGAAATGTTGTTAAAAACATGTGTTTCGCTAAATTAGACCTGTTGGTGGCGCTATAACAGGCCAATGTTAAAAGGTTGGCATTTGTTCCTCAACATAGTGTGAATGTGCGAGCAAAGTTTGAGTGCAATTGGACGGTGTGTTCATGATTTGCAGAATTTTGTTCAAAACAAGCCAATAATGCAAACTTTAGATGTCAATCTTAGCCAATCAGTATGGAATATGAAAAATCAAACACATCCGTCGTGATCACATGACTATAGAGATCATGTGTACCGATTTGCGTGAAATTTGGATAAAATTGGAAGGAGTAGTACAAAAAAATGTGTTTTACACAAGTCGGCCTCCTGGTGGCGCTATAAAAGGCAGATGTGAAAAAGGCAGGTCAAAGGTTTTTCCTTGACCTATAGGGAGTGTGCATACAAAGTTTTACACAGATCGGTGCACTTATAGGTAAAAACACGAATCGGCCTGTTATAGCGCCACCATGAGGCTGATTTGAAATTTTTCAAATGTTAGTTCTTCCTTGGCCTAATGGAAATGAGCGTGCAAAATTTCAAGGAAATTGCATGCTGTGTTCATGATTTGAGGCATTTTGTTCAAAACGGTGCACTCCTGCAAACTTTGGAAGGCATTTTTAGCCAATCAGGATGGAATATGAGAAATCTGAAAGACCCGTTTCGTTTAATGACTATAGAGATACTGTGTACCGATTTGTGGGATTTTTGGACAAAATCTGTAGGAGTACTGTCAAAAAATATGTTTTGCACAAATCGGCCTCCTGGTGGCGCTATAACAGGCCCCTGTGAGAAATTTGGGGCAGAGGTTCTGCTCTGGTATCCAGGGACTGTGTGTGCACAGTTTGGCTGCGAGCAAGCCAACAGTGCCGGAGATTAGCTGTACACAGACAGATCGAATGACGGACACACGGACACACGGACGGACGGACGGACGGACGGACGGACAGGGGGTAAAACATACTCTCTCGCCATGCCTTTCGGCCTGGCGGAGACAATTAATGTGTGCGTGCGTGCGTGCGTGCGTGCGTGCACACGTGCGTACCTTTGTGCTTGTGTGGGCAAGGACCTGACAAACAGAGAGTGTGGCAATGCACAAGGCAGGCTGATGTACTTGTAATTGTTGGTAAACTTTTAGCACAATTAGAAGATGTCATGGCATATTATGAAATTGACCAGTGTTGGGATTTCTGAACACTAACCAATCCCTAAAGGAAAATGAAATATTCGTCAGCAGTAAGCCTGCAAATGAAGTACTCAGAAGACCAGCGAGGTCACTTTGCAGAGGGAATGGTTTAATTTAATATACATAATCAACACATATCAAACGAATCTCATATGATTAAAGTGTAACCTGAGCTAGAAGTAGAGCACTACAAAAAAACTTTACTGGTTTTCCCTGTTGAGGGTTTTTTCCTGGAGGAGGTTTAAGTTTAATTCACTTCATGAGTCTTTTTTACCCTTTCTAGTCAATATTGAAGGGACGTTATGGCTCATAATGTACGTTTGTGTTCTAGGATCTCTATCAAATTATTGAAAACTTTTACTTTCTAGGATCTCTATCGAATTATGGAAAACTTTTAGTAGAGTGGGAAGAAGGGGTATCATGCACCCCCCGGAAATATACTTATAATCAATGTTTCTAGGTTGGTACAAAATGATGAGCTTTAACATGTGATGATGTTAAAAAGTTGTCAAATGTACAATTTGTATGCAAATGAATGCCACCATTATCGAAAAAATTGTTTAGACCTATGTTTTTCTGTCAAGGATCATAATGGAACTATTCTTAAAGCGATCATGTACCTGTGGCATGCTGGTTGCAAATAAGTGTTGCCATTACAATATAATCACATTTTTACCAATTAGTATTACGCCAACTTTTTTTCAAACTGCAAAATAATTGCTTTTACCAATAACTTTCTGCACAAATGTGTTCATAAAGGTGTCTACTAACACCTCTCAATTAGTTCCAATCTATGTTGAGAAAGCCTGGTGTGAAAAACTGGATATAAATATCTATACATATAACATAATATAATATATAAATTGGCCAATATGAGTTTGTGTCTAATTAGGGGTTTGTGGGAGTGCTGAATCCATTCCAACCATTAGTTTTAGTATTGACTCCCTGGCCATATCATTGGCCATGCTTACTTTTCAGGGGGCCTATCCATCAAATTGTGGTGGTCATCATTTTCACTTATTATTTTTTGTCGGGTGGCTTCATTAGTATCTATTTTGTTTGGATGTTGATAATTCTGTCTGTACCTGTTCCTGCCTTGTTTTCTTTACACAGACACCTGTATGGCCGCCATTTTGGATGTTCAAAATGGCCATCTTAAAAGATAATGTGTGCTATTTTGGCTTCTAGACAGACTTAATTTATATGCTAATCTTATGTTTTCTGCATTATAATGTTCTCATTTTGATCATAAGACCCAATTATTGAATGTCAGTCTCCAGGTTTTCCTCAGAATATGTATGACACTGATTTACTTCGACACTATGGCACATTAGGAGTCCACTAGTACTAGTGGTTCTCAAGCGTTTTATTTTCAAGACCCCCATTACCCCCATAACTCCCCCATAACTCTGAGCGTGTGTTTTTCACAGGTGTTTTTCAATTTTCGGTCCTGACTATATATATATATATATATATAAGTCATCTGACACTGTGCGCCGTGCACCAGCAGGCTGGGGAAGCATGCGTACATTTTAATCCATATAATATAAGAGAAATATATGCATCACTTATGTAAATGAATGTTACTACTAATAGGCCTACATCAGCATAAGCATAATAATTATCTCCCTGGCCACACCTTGGAGGCGCCACAGCAAGATGCTAAGCATAATTGTGAGGTCTTTATTGGATTCCTTGACCCAGAAAACATAAGATTAGCATACTAAATGAAGTTTCTAGGCTGCCTAGAAGCAAAGATAGAGCAAATTATGTATTTTATGGCGGCCATTTTGAACGTCCAAAATGGCAGGCATACAAGTCTGTGCAAATGCCAACATTGATGTTTAGGATTCCCCATGCTCTGAAGATTCCAAAATGTATAGTTTTGCAAATCTCCAAAAACTGAACGAAACTATATTTCAACATAGTGAACCTGCGCTATATCTTCCTGCCACGTGATGTGGCTTGTGAAAATGTACAGTACATATTCTCTGTGCATGCTTAATTCAACTGAATGACCAGCCACCGCCAGAGGGTATCATTTCTCAACAGATGATTACTATTATTACGACACACGCATGCGCACGTACACACGCTGCAACAGACACACTCCATGCTGAGTGTCAGATGGTCTGTGCCATTCACACCAGTCTCTGGAGTGATAACGGTATTTCAGCCCAACCGCTACACCGCATGAATAATCATTACGGTTCATTTCTTCATACGGTGCCTACTGTTGTCTTAACTGATTAAGCGCCCATTAATTAATTGATGATAATCAGTAAAGACAATTAGCCTGCGACTCCTTCTGACATCAGTAATTAGCTAAGCCCAGGCACAGCGGGAAACACCCATAGGGAACATGCAGGCCAAAATTAACTAACAAAATTCAGGGTTTGTTTGACCATAGACGAGATTGCTGTGAGTTTGTGTCTGTGTGTGTATGGGGGGGGGGGTCTACCCCCTTCTTACATCTGGCATAAGCTGAGACCCTGGCCCACACGTGCATGCACGCACACAAAAACACATGCATGCACACACACACACACATTTCAAACATGTTAACCACTTAAGCCCTATACATACTGTACTTCTCGTACGATGAATGGCGGAAATAGCCGTTCTACAAGACAGACAGACAGACAGAGAGACAGACAGACATTTGTCGATTTTCAATTCCGGACAACCACCGATCCAACGACTTCCAAATCGGCCCAACACACCCTTGGGTCCTCTGTGATATACACGTGGAAAGTCTTAGGGTCGATCGGTTGGGCGGTCCTCGGGTTATGCGCGAGACGTGCAGACACACAGATTTTGTGCATTTTTACAAGGATGTGTCGGTTTGCTTTTTTACACTGTTCATTTGCTCTCTCTCCTCCTGCTCACTCTTTTTCTGCCCGCCCCTCCCTTTTTCTCTTTCTCCCTTCTCCCCTACCCTCTTTATCCCCACTCTCCCCCTCTGTCTTTTTTCTCGTAGCCAAACCAGCCCAGGCATATGGCCACACACCCACACTCTGGTTCTGTTCCATATAGTTTTCTGTTAAACATGAGTTTTCCCTTCCCACCGTCACAAAGTGCCTACTAATGAGGGACTGTTGGGCCTGTAAATTATACAGTACTCTCTACACCTGCTCTTCATGACAAGTGCCTTTACATAACTTCTATTGTGATGTGCCGCTATACAATTACAATTGCCTTGACTTCAATTATGCTAAATCATCCATAAACTCTACATTTCAATATAATTTTCAAACGTCAGGTCATGCACTGTAGCAATCTGCCATAGAACCGATTAGAACAGGAAACAGTATTCCATGTTCCGAGAGACATGAGGGTGAGCGCACAATTAAAGGGCTCTAACTTCTGCCCGGTGCATAGCAGCGCTAACGGAAGTGCAAATGTCACTGCTTCCGCCAGGCACAGGTATAATTATTATGCCATACCAAATTATCTTGTGCCTATTTTGCGCTCATATGATACAGACAAATTAAACAGTACCACTGACTATCCCACAAATTGCTCACAATTCCGCACATGTTGCCCACTTACACTGGGATTTTGACTGAGTCTTGTTCAAACAATAGCATTTTGAGGTGAACACAAATACAGGACTGGCAAGAGAAGACAGGTAACAGTAACTACTAAGGTAGACATGGAACACTATGAACATATTTCAAAATAAAAGGAACACAATGAATAAAGTAAAACCTAAGTACACCACTGAAAACAGGAGACACTAAAATATCTCCACAAAAAAAAAACACAGGGAGACAGATCCTGACATTGAGCTTTTTATTTCTACATGGTAAATGTAGAACATAACAATACTTTTTAATCGCTAAAAAGACAAATATTGTGCAGCATTGAAGTAGATATACTGCACCTCCAGCACTTCTACAATGAGTCACTATTCGCATTATTGCTCCCCTTGTCACTTTGCACCAGTTTTCTCGATAATGGTTATGCGAGAACTTGCTGACCACACATGATACATTTTGCTGTGCATTCTTATGGCCTAGCCATCTACTCTCTGCTGTGCACAGCAGCATACATGCCCATGCCCTCCAAACCTCTCCTCTCCTCTCCTCTCCTCTCCCTGACACAAGACGGCTCCACTGCCTTCCTCTCCCTTAAATTACTGTCATCACGCTCTATCGGGCCATACTTGTCATTCCGGTACCAAACTAATCAAGAATAATGAATTCATTTAACTGATGATAATAATGTTATTAAAATGCAAATCGTTAATTTCTGCTAATTGCTCTACATCACATGTAATCAATCACAACAAATTCTACCGTAGACGCAAATCATTTTTTTGGAGTCCCGCCTCTCTCTCTCCCTCTCTGCCGCCGTTGCCATATCTTCCTGTTCACCACATGTTCCTCACAATGTTCCTTAACGCGCCTACCTTGCTTCATTCGGTCATGGTCTGGTTAGAGATGTGATTGTATGTCTCACGGGGTGGGATTTATTTTTCCTTGATCCAAGTGTGTCTCCGCTCCAGTGATTGAATGAGCTGCTAAGAGTAGGGCCTTTAATTAGAAAGTGCATGATTGATTGCCTGGGCACGAAGCAAACGGAGATGATAGCCACACGGCGCGGTGTTGAGTGTTTTCCCTGCTCCCGGAACCATAGTCAACATACTTAGCTGTGCCGTACTCAAAAGTGGAATTTGTAATGCATATGGCAACTTTGAGGTCTGACTAGGGTCGGACAAGGGCAGGGCCACTGGAATCATGCACATTTTCCACCCCAATGTCAGTGCAAATAGTATCAGGCTTGTGAACCGCACCACAGATTAAAGGTGTATTTCATTAAAAAAAAGAAGAATAATAATCATCCTACTAATCATGTAGTACTAATATACTATTTGTATGCAGGAAGGCACTGAAAGAACATGGATAATAAGTTACCATACACTGCATAATTAGTCTGTTTTACATTATTTGAAACAACATTTCAAAGACACTCCCCGGAATGTATCTTGCGTTTTACATCCCATGAGCTGCTACCAACGATTATTTCTTCAATCTCATTACTCACTGTAAGTGCTGTAAATGTATAGTGCTTCGACACACACAGAGTTTAGCTGAGGTTAGAACCCAGATTAAGGTTGTTTCACTAGTAAAATGCCCCCCAAAAAAAGAATGAAGAATGAAATCGTAATAAAATATAAGATACTGATGCACACTGACAGGTCGATGTGGCATTTATTCTTTTTTATTTTAGAGTAGCCAATTATTTGGACCGCTTCCTTTTTTAATTTAGTCGTTACGTCCCCGTCCATGGGAAACGGTATGCAACATCATTTTTTATTCAGAACTTTAAGTATTTACAGAAATTAAATAGACTTTCACAAAAACATAAATGACACACGGAGCAATTCAGAAATAAATATAACCATCCTAAACCTAACCTTGAGTTTATAACCACTAACCTAACAAACACAAAACAAAAGTACTAGAAGACCCAATTATTCTCTACTCTAATATAATCTATCCAAACGTGACTTATACAAAAAGCTGACCTAAAGCTACCTTCTTCTATCATAACCTTGGTCAGCACCTGGAAGTGAACACTCACACACACACACACACACACACACACACACACACACACACACACACACACACACACACACACACACACACACACACACACACACACACACACACACACACACACACACACACACACACACACACACACACACACACACACACACACACACACACACACAGCAGTTATGCCAGTGAATCCTGCCCATACACTTATGTGGTTTGCCACTGCTATTGCACCCTGCTGTCCCACCTGCCAGTGAGGAGCCCCCACGAGAGGACACAGCGCCTCCATCCTACTTCTTCCAACCCCCGCCCCAGCCCGTAGGAGTCGCTAATAGCGCAAAGACATTGGGGATATCCATATATGGACATGTGACATTAGACGCAAGAGAAACTGTTTCCTTATAATGTCATATGTTGGCATAATCTCCCCGCCTGCCACTGACACCGCTAAGTAGATTGAAAATGCAACCTCTAACCACCGGGACATATATCCCCAAGCACTACAGCAGTGTCGGATTACTAATAGGACAGTCTTGTTAGTGCTCATACTATTGGTGTAGTCATTATAATTTAGAACACTTTAGTTTTTATGGCCTTAACTATGACAGCAAAAATGTTGCTCCATAGCGATAATACGTTTTCGATTTATCGAATAATCGAGAAGCGCAAAACAATTAGCCGCAATACTTCATCGAGGTATTGTGCAAAAATAATGAAAAAAGCAGATGTGCAACGCACCGCATCGTCGCATTGCGATTGTGTTGTGAGCTTGATCGGCTATTTTCAACAAATAAAAATCACATTAGTTTTTAGCATTTCTTTTAAAGAAATCGCCTATGACATGCCCAAAGTGGGTATTGATTATTCTATTAAAGGACGACTTCACCACTTTTCAACATATCTTCATATAATAGGTCCTCACTAATGCTCATGATAAAATGATACAATTTTTTCTAATTGGTCTGTGTCTCATAGGAGGGCTGTAGACAGTTCAGAAACCCGTCTACCAGTGACATCATCGTTAGGCAGGATTTATTTTTCCAAAAAGATTTTTTTTTAAATATTCAGATTTTTATTAAGGCGAGAACAATGGGATCTATTATTGCATTGCAACTTTCCAGGAATACAAAGCCTGCAGTTTCTATTAGCTTGGATTCCTCATCGATGATGTCACTGGTAGACGGGTTTCTGAACTGTCTACAACCCTCCTCTGAGACACAGACTGATTAGAAAAAAATGGTACCATTTTATCATGAGCATTAGTGAAGACCTATTATATGAAGATATGTTGAAAAGTGGTGAAGTCGTCCTTTAACTGTTGCACCTCTATTATAATTCTATGCAGTGTGCTATGCCAGAAAACACAGATGTCTAAATGCCAGCCACTTGGAGAGAATGTCCCCTTCCCTTTCTGTGAGCAGTGGTGTTAAGTAACTAAGTACATTTAATCAAGTACTGTATCTACAAGCTCACGCGACTCGTTGTGAGCTTGTAGATCTGCTTTTTTCAAAAGATGTTTATACATGATGAACTTGAGAAATGGGACATACTGCGTAATGAGTACTTTTACTTTGGTACTTTATGTATATTTTGATGCCAATACTTGCCTACTCTAACTCAAGTACATTTTGAACACCGGACTTTCACTTGTAACAGAGTTTTTCTACATTGTGGTATTGATACTTTTACTTTAGTAAAACTTGTCAGTACTTCTTCCACCACTGCTTGGGACTCTGGGTTTCTACTGATGCTCCTCCATCGGGGTGATGACTCTGCCACGGTGTTGTCATGGTGAAAGGGTACCATAGACCCTCTGACACATCAGACCTCAGATCAAATGAATTGTGCCAAGGCTTTGGAAAGGTCGCAGCCTCCACTGGCATTGAATGATAGCCGTTTGCTTTGAGGGTCGACGTGTGTAGAATAGTGGGTGGGCTGTGTGCGTGCACGCAGGCGCGCGCGCGCGTGCCTGTGTGTGAGAGAGAGAGAGAGAGAGAGAGAAACAGAGAGAGAGAGAGAGAGAGAGAGAGAGAGAGACAGAGACAGAGAGAGACAGAGAGAGAGATGGGAGGCAGACAGACAGACAGACGTAGTAGATATGGTCATATAATGTGTGTGTGTGTGTGTGTGTGTGTGTGTGTGTGTGTGTGTGTGTGTGTGTGTGTGTGTGTGTGTGTGTGTGTGTGTGTGTGTGTGTGTGTGTGTGTGTGTGTGTGTGTGTGTGTGTGTGTGTGTGTGTGTGTGTGTGTGTGCGCGTGCGTGCGCGTCTGGGTGACAGCCAAAGCAGTTAAATAAAACTGAATGATCAAACAAGAGCAATTCAGGCCTTTGTGTCCGCACATAATATGTGTCTGTTTGTATATTAGCGTGCGTGCGTGCGTGCCTGCGTGCGTGCCTGCGTGGGTGTGTGGGTGCGTGCCTGCGTGCCTGAGTGCAGTGGCCTACACCTTCACTGTGGCAATTTAGGTTTTGCCCGCGCAAGGCTTTGTGTTCACAGGCTAGAGTCGAATTGCCAGACATTGTCAAGCCAGTTACGCCATTCATCTGTCCGTCAATCGTCTGTCATCTGTGATAACCATCTCAAACGCAGACGCATAGACGAGCACTAATGGCTCTATTAATTCGAGAAGCTTCCAATCAGTGACAGGCTGTGTCAGTCAAATCAATTAGCAATCAGTGAGCTGAATTTTCTTCTAAACGAGATTGAAATGTCATGGTTTATGGCTATCTGGGTCACAGAGAGAGAGAGGAATGTACAAAAAGGACACACAGGGGTTAGGGGGTTGGGGGGCTATACGGTGAGGTGAGAAAACCTAAAAGGAACACCTTTGTTCAACCTTATCTCCATTTAGCCTAAGATCACTAAGATTTACCTGTCGATTACTGCTGGGGATTTCAAGCTAATGGCTTTCTACAGCAGGAAAAGAAAGGCTCCAGCCTTTCTTTTCCTGGAAAGTTAGCATACGAAAATAGTAGACGCGGTTAGGATTTTCGGTTTAGCCGGTCTGGTCAGGTGTACGAGCTTAAACCGATTTGATTTTACGCGAACTTACTGAACCGGTAGATGTCAGTATGAGATGTGCTGGCAAGTTAGCAACCTGTGCCAAGCAGCATCACGTTTACTTATCAACGGCAATGGCACACTGAATCCATCTCGTATTGCAATAGTTATAAGCAATTTAACAATGTTGTTGCTATAATATTATGTTATGTCATGTTTCAAACAGAGCCACTCTAGTGCGTGTCACATAGCACTGCACTTTGCAGAGTTGTGCACATGCGAAAAAAGAAAAACTATGCGAAAAGAAAAATAGAACTATTGCCTGAGCCAACTGGCAACACAAACTAGAACAAATTTCAGGTGGTTGAGGGATGGGTGCGCACGCTGTGTGCTGTTTTCAGCACACAGCGTTTCAAAGTTCAAATGTTTTGACAAGGGGGGACATGGCAACGATTTACTTATTCTGCGTTCACACTAGCAGCTACCATTCCTTTTCAATGGAAGCCGGTGGCATGAAGATCCAAACTGACGGCCAACACATACCATAGTGAGCATTAAAGCGGCAATATGTAACTTTCATGTCCTTGAACCTGGGTCTACTGCACGAGTGCCAAAACTTCTACTGTTGAACTATAACAGAAAGCCCAGTTGAGCAGATAATGAATTGCAATATGTGACCTTCATGCAACAGTGGTCCAATACCGACTACAGGATATTTTTTGTTCCCATTCCACCCCTCCCTGTATGTACTGGAAGGGAAGCAGCATTTAAAGCATAAGGGCCTAAACCTCCACTTACCATATACAGTATGCTAACATTACCTCACATAACATGTGCAAAGAAAGCGTGCAAATGTAATCAATTGGACCATTCCATTTGGTTACATTTGTACACTCGGAGTTAAATGAATACTGAGGATTTTACTGTGTACACTTGTGCTAAATTTTCATTTCACAAAGTGGTCCATTTCACTGTCGTACACACACACACACACGCACACACACACACACACACACACACACACACACACACACACACACACACACACACACACACACAAACAGTACACGCGTGAGAACCAGGGAGTGCACGACAAGATCATCATCCTAATTCAATTTGGGACACGACCATACACCATACTGACAGCAGGGTCTCGACGAGTGGGTTGCAATGATTTCACAGATAATACGTCGCCCCCACTGCAATAGTCCGTTCATTTCTCTGGGGATATGGTTTCCATGGTAGAGCCTGGCAATGATAAGGCTTGCAGTGGAGAGATATCTGGCTCGCTACATGTTAGTGTGTGTGTGTGTGTGTGTGTGTGTGTGTGTGTGTGTGTGTGTGTGTGTGTGTGTGTGTGTGTGTGTGTGTGTGTGTGTGTGTGTGTGTGTGTGTGTGTGTGTGTGTGTGTGCGTGCGTGCGTGCGTGCGTGCGTGCGTGCGTGCGTGCGTGCGTGTGTGTTTGGGGGGACTTGTACATCTCACAAATGAATTTCACAGCGGAAATGACATGACGAGAGCACAAGTCTGTGAGCGTGCTGTGATGTTTGTTTGTTAGTATGCTGCTGTCATGGCCAACGCATTCTCACTCCCAGCTCGTCGTGATGACACTTTGGTCAGGTACCTTTCGCGTCCGTCACTGAGGACCTTTTGTGTACCGTTTTGACAAGGTCAGATCAAAGACGATTCCAACCCTATTGGTATGTAAATTGGATGCTGCTGAATCGGAAGAAACGGAGCGTCTTCTTTGCTCGGGCACGTCAAGGGCCTGTCACAAGGGGCTGTCACTTCTGAGCAGCGGGGAGAAATCTCCCGTCAAGGCTTTCTGACAAAAAACATGGGCGCGCTGAAGTCCTTCCTTGTTTTTCCTTGAGTGTGTCGGTAGAATTATTTCGTTGCGCTTTGCAACTATGGCAAAACCTATGACCTAGGCTCGGACCGCTGGCCTAGCGGTCCGGGCACTGCTGCAGCCTGACAGTGTGTCGCGGGTTCGAGTCCCGATCCCGAAGACCTTTGCTGCGTGTCTCTCCCCATCTCTCTCTCCCTCTTTCCTGTCCATCTTCACTTAAAACTATCAATAAAGGCAGAATCGCCAAACAAACAAATCTTACAAAAAAAAAAAACCTTAACCTTAACCTCACAAAAAGTATGCCTAAACCTAACCTTAACCTCTCAAAAACTGTGGATTAACATACCCTTAACAAGAAAGGTTTTCTGGTAGAAAGTATAAAAAGAAATAGTGCTCAAAATCAGCCAAACACGACATCAGCCACAACCTACAGGGGCAGGTACTTTACCACTGCGCCACCAGAGCGTAGTCTGCATGTTTTTATGTCATTTGTGTGTTCATGTGCCTACATGTACTGTAGATAAATGTAAAGTTATATGTATTTGAAGGTATTGAACACGTTTTGCATTGTACAGTGGTCTCCCTCCTCATAATGCTTTGCCAGTAACATTTTGAGCAGCTGCTCAGGATTCTTATGGTTAATTTATTTATTTATCTGTTATTTTTGCTCTTATAAATGTTTTAGTTTTTGACCCTGTCCTCATAAGGGTGTCTGACAGCCGCAGGGAAAAGGTATTTCTAAGCCTTGAGCCCTGGGCTGTGTGGCATCTCCTGTGCCTTTCACATCATCACATGCAGTCCATGCTGCTGTTTGTCATTGAGAATTATATATGACAAGCACCATGCTGTCAAATACTACTGTATATGTCCTGCAGGGATCGGATAGAGAAGCTCCCTGTGCTCCTTCAGCCGACCTCGCCACCTTCCACAGCACTCGTGGGTCCTGGGAAGAGCTCTAGTCCCCTTATCAGACAACGTCACACTGATAAGAAGTCTTACGAAGCTGTCGAGCACAGAGAATAGCAGACCTCCAAGCTCACAGCTGGGCAATAAAATAAACACATTTATTTTTGGTCAGTTTTGGTCATTAACACATCTCAAATCCAACGCTTCACTGTCAAAGACGCAATATTGCGTCATCATAAAGAAAATCGCGTTTTTAGTGATTACGCTAGTGGGTGCTCTTCGCCAACCTATGAATGATGCCTTGACTTCCAGAGAAAGATAGAACCGGTAATGACGTCATCCAAAGAAAAATAGTTTTCTGATTTGCTAATGGGCTGAGAGGGCTTCGCTTGTTTCAAATGCACATTTTCAATATAACTGTACAAGCATTTTACGTGAATGTGACACCACAGATGAAGCTTTGCTCTGTAGTCTACCCGTTTGGTATGATCAACTCATTGTAAGCAAAAGTAGTTGGGTTAGACATTTTTCCCAGGTTTGTTTCCCTTCATTTTTTAAGGGGACAAAATACAAAGAAATACTACCCAGAATGAAAAATTACCACTGAAAAACGTCCTAAAATTTTGTGTTACAGTGAATTTGAAGAATGCCCATGAGAGGGTGATATATTTTTCTCTTTAGTCACACAAAACGTATTGTAGTGCTAAAGCAAGGTGCAATGTAGCACCTTTAGTGATTTGGAGCGTGTACAGTACAGATGGAGCCTTGAAGGCTGCTCGATACGACACCAAACTTTTTCTGCCTTCAGCAGAGCTTGCCAAACTGAACACATTTTTCTCATTTCATACTTCCTATGCTCAGGTCTGAGTTCTGGACGTTAGACCCCCAGCCACTCAGTAGCATGGGGGGTGGGGGTCTAACATCAAGATGTCACAGAAAACATTGAAGTCCTTCTGCTCCGGGTGCTACCAGTTACCACCTGGAGCTTATTGGCAGGGAGCATCACCGTCTGGTATGCTATGGTCTCGGGATCTGCGAGTCCTTAGGAAGGTCGGCTGAGTACTTTGCATTAAAGCTATGCATATAGCTTATGCCTCATTCATACATGTGGATGCCATTAATTGCGGTGAAAAATCGACTTTCGAATAAATATCCTGTGGGGATGTTCTCATGACTCGTTTTCGAGCGATTTAATCGCACGAAAATAAATGCCCCCAGTGCGTAAGGACCTTGCTAGGCGAAAATGAATTATGTCAGTAAAGTTTGTCTTAAATCTCCACCGGATCACTGCCACTTATATCACATTTACAACACACCAATGTCCAAAGATTAGGCTAATTTCTCTACTTTCTTCTTATGAAAAGGGAGTGCTCGCAATATAATCGCAGTCCCTTGTGCAGTTTGTGGGCCTTTTGAAATGAATCTCTGTGGGATAAGGATAATAGAAATGATCCAGTCCCCACTCCTTTTCAAATGCATTTTTCAGTCCACGTGAACAAGTGCTCGACTCTGTCAGAAGGAAGGAAGGGGGATAAAACGTCCTTGGCTTGACTGGGTTTCTCCGAAGGCGTGATGGATGCCAAACAGCTATTAGATTTCCATCTATCCCAATCGCCCTGGCACCAGCTTAGTGAATAATTGAACAGCTCTACTCCCAAATGCACCCAAAGTATAAAAAAAAAAACACATAATTCTATATCTCTAATATATAAATGTATTCTGTAAAGGTACCGTCATAGTTATGTTCGCAACTGTCTTCATACATAAATAATGAATATGCACACACACACACACACACACACACACACACACACACACACACACACGCACACACACACCTGCAGTATACTGTACATACCACAGCCATCTAAATTAATGCTAGAGGGCATTCACAGCATCTGAAAGGGACGCCTGGGGCTCTTGATCAAGCAGCCGTGTTTGATATTTCCTTGAGCAGTGGTTTATTTTCCTTCTTGGGGGCTTTTAAAGGTCAGCTTGGGCGGTGAACAATCATGGTATCTGCATTGCAGAGGGACATATAAAGTTATCCACCTGTAAGCCCTTCAAGGGTGGCATAGGTTACTTTTCCTAGATTTGAGGTTTATTGTGGATACATTTGAAATGCCACACAGTTGTGCTGTCAGAACAAAATTCCGGTTAAGGTTATGTTGAAATTGCCATTCGAATGTTTTTTCCTCCATTAACTCTTTTAACGCCATCGGCGTGTTTTCGAGTCAAATGCTACTTAACCCACCCACGCCATCGACGCGTTAGACGCGCTGATGAATTTTTCATTGTTTAATCTGTGATCGTGCTGTTCTGTGTATTTTTCACCATCAGTTTCTGTTTTTGTTTTTTTCACACTCACCCGGATCCGGATTCATGACGCAGATTCCGTTTCCGGTTCTCGGGAGGCCTTTTTTAGGCATTTTAGGCCAGAATAGGGAAAAACACGTTTTTCACACGGTATAAAAAACTAACGGAGAGCTCCAGTTCTATTTTCTTTAGTCTGGATGACGAGCAGTTATCGTCATCGTGTATACCAACGATCTGAAACCCGATCGGCGAGCGGCGAAAACTTCATATCCGGATATGACGTTTGGACTGTTTGAGCCTGTTTGGGGGGGGTCGAGCTTTATAACGGGTCATTATTGTAAAGTGCTACCAAATACTCTGGCAGTCAAAGAGTTAATGTACTGTACAAATCTACTAAAAGACGAATTTCCTGACCTACCGATGTGAAAACAAATGCTTTCATCACGTCACACATGATCAACAATAAAGTTTGAGTGCATACACTGTACACAGCAAATTAATATGAATGTTGTCGCTGCCATGCCACCCAATGCGTTTGTTGTGCACGCTCGGCCGTGCGCCTTTGTGTGTGTGTGTGTGTGTGTGTGTGTGTGTGTGTGTGTGTGTGTGTGTGTGTGTGTGTGTGTCTGGTCCCGCTGATATTGTGTGACAGACCATGTTGGTTCAGCACAGCAGGCAAGACTCCTTCCTTCTTTTTGTACAAACTTCTTTTGAAGGTTAAGTTTAAGAAACTTTCATAATTATGACCACAGTGAAAGTTTTGATGTAACATTGTTTACTCTTGTCGCTACAATGTGGACCTGTAGATAACCGTGCTCGGGACGGTGGTTGGAGAGCCGTTCTCGTTAGGAAACTGCGGAACGGTGGATGGATTTTGTTATGATACAGTAACATCCATCTAAAAGTAGCTACTACACATCCACACAAGTGAGAAAGTACGGGTAAAGCACAGCCGCTTACAAAGCGACGCAAACCAGCAGCATGTTTCTATATCACCTGCCATATTATGAAAATGATTAGCGCCAATGTGGGCTGTGCTCAGAGGTTCCGACACACAAAAGCTTAAAACCAGTGAAAATGAAGAGGTATTTCCACTCACCAAACATCCAAAAGTTCATTCAACGTACTGTAAGAGGACGAACTTTCTCTATGATAAAGCCTATAAAGCCTATAGCCGAAGTATATAGACTCAGTCACCCTATAGTTATCCTCTCTCCCCTCCCCTGCCCACCTCCCCCCCTTCTCCTCTCGTCCTCTCTCCTCTCGTCCTCCCTTTGGTTGTGTGTAGTCCTTGGGCCAGACGGGATATCGCTACCACAAAGTTGGCAAAACCTTACCTATACTAAATTGTTTTTTGGGCCAATATAAGTAAATAAAAATATGATAGACTTTCCATAGGAGCAGCTTTTTATATTTTTTGACATGTTGTTATTTTTCTCTATAGGCGGATTTTCATTCATAGCCAACAACATATTAAAAGTTATATAACACACTTTTTGGACATCACACTGCTCCTTTTTTTTATAAATTAAACAAACCTGTGTCCAATTAAAGTAGTTGATGAAGTGGGTGTGGCCTATTTGGTGGTGGAGCAGTTTTTTCAGGAATCAAAGCTGAAGTAGTAGAGGCCCTAGGAGGGGTCCACGCGCGACTGCTTATTTTTTTTTCTAGTTTTGATTTTTGGCATCCATAGGACCTCTAATATTGGGATTTTGATGATCCCAAGAAAAAAAGTGGTCCCAAGTGTGTTTTTTTCAATGTTTTATTAACCCTATGAGACCTGCGGGATGGCTGGCTGGAACGCCGGCGAGACTGTCTTTCGGAGACTGTGGAACACTCAAATTTAGACGTAGCCCAAAGATAGAGATACCATTTGATTCCAGACAACCTCAGGTTTCCAATGGGACCAACCTTGTCATGCTACCTTGTCGGGAAGGGGGCTAAATACCTAATGATTCAAAGTTAAGACAACATTTTGGCGAGGGAAAAACGACCATCACCATTTTCCAAATGGTCCCTTGAGCTGTCACCTCAATATATGTGAATGTAAATGGGTTACATGGATACCTACAAGCCTCTCCTGTACAGACATGCCAAATGTATGCCTATCTCATGCAGTTCTGGGCAAGAACCATGCAGTGTTTTGCATGCAGTACAAATATGTAATTTCTGCCTATTGTAAAAAGGAGACCACTTCTAGGAGAGGAGACTGCATCTATAGCTGTATGAGACCACTGTACTGTATCTAGAAACCACTGTACTGTATCTAGACCACCACACTGTATCTATTGCTATATGAGACCACTTTAATGTATCTAGAGACCACTGTATTGTATATATACCACCACACTGTATCTATTGCTATATGAGACCACCTTACTGTATCTAGAGACCACTGTATTGTATATATACCACTGTACTGCATCTATTGCTACATGAGACCACTGTACTGCATATAAGAGACCACTGTATTGCATCTAGACCACTGTGCTGCATCTATATCCCACTGTACTGAATCTATGAACCACTGTGCTGCATCCAATCCCACTGTACTGAATCTATAAACTACTGTACTGCATGTATAGACCATTGTACTGCATTTATAGACCACATACATTGACCACTGTACTGTATCTATAGACCACTATACTGCATCTCAACTCAACACAGCTTTAAACATGTATATATAAAGCACATTTAACATGACTATGTCGCCACAAAGGCTCGGTAGATGCAGTACAGTGATCTACAGATGCACTAGAGTGATCTACAGATGCAGTAGAGTGGTCTACAGATGCAGTAGAGTGATCTACAGATGCAGTAGAGTGATGTACAGATGCAGTAGAGTGATCTACAGATGCACTACAGTGGTCTACAGATGCAGTAGAGTGGTCTACAGATGCAGTAGAGTGGTCTACAGATGCAGTAGAGGGGTCTACAGATGCACTAGAGTGGTCTACAGATGCAGTAGAGGGGTCTACAGATGCACTACAGTGGTCTACAGATGCAGTAGAGTGGTCTACAGATGCAGTAGAGGGGTCTACAGATGCAGTAGAGGGGTCTACAGATGCAGTAGAGGGGTCTACAGATGCAGTAGAGGGGTCTACAGATGCAGTAGAGTGGTCCACAGATGCACTACAGTGGTCTACAGATGCAGTATAGGGGTCTACAGATGCAGTATAGGGGTCTACAGATGCAGTATAGGGGTCTACAGATGCAGTAGAGGGGTCTACAGATGCAGTATAGGGGTCTACAGATGCAGTATAGTGGTCTACAGATGCAGTAGAGTGGTTTACAGATGCAGTAGAGGGGTCTACAGATGCAGTAGAGGGGTCTACAGATGCAGTATAGGGGTCTACAGATGCAGTAGAGGGGTCTACAGATGCAGTATAGTGGTCTACAGATGCAGTAGAGTGGTCTACAGATGCACTAGAGTGGTCTACAGATGCACTAGAGTGGTCTACAGATGCAGTAGATGGGTCTACAGATGCAGTATCAGTGTCCAGAGATGTCTACAGATCAAGACAGTAGTCTACAGACACACTAGAGGGGTCTACAGATCACGACAGGGGTCTACAGATGCACTACATGGTCTACACAGATGCACTACAGTGGTCTATCGATACAGTACAGCAGTCTATAGATACAGTAGCTAGTCTATTGATGCAGTACAGTGGTCTTTAGATGCAGTACAATGGTCTATATATGCAGTACAGTGGTTTATAGATTCAGTACAGTGGGATATAGATGCAGCACAGTGGTCTAGATGCAATACAGTGGTCTCATATAGCTATAGATGCAGTACAGTGGTATATATACACAATACAGTGGTCTCTAGATACAGTAAAGTGGTCTCAGATAGCAATAGATACAGTGTGGTGGTCTGCACTAGAGTGATCTACAGATGCAGTAGAGGGGTCTACAGATGCACTACAGTGGTCTACAGATGCAGTAGAGTGGTCTACAGATGCAGTAGAGGGGTCTACAGATGCAGTAGAGTGGTCTACAGATGCAGTAGAGTGGTCTACAGATGCACTACAGTGGTCTACAGATGCACTACAGTGGTCTACAGATGCACTACAGTGGTCTACAGATGCACTACAGTGGTCTACAGATGCACTACAGTGGTCTACAGATGCAGTAGAGTGGTCTACAGACCACTTCCAATATATTCAGTACAGTACAGTGGTTTCTAGATACAGTACAGTGGTCTCATACAGCTATAGATGCAGTCTCCTCGCCTAGAAGTGGTCTCCTTTTTACAATAGGCAGAAATTACATATTTGTACTGAATGCAAAACACTGCATGGTTCTTGCCCAGAACTGCATGACCATCTTGGATGGCATCTTGAAAATTATGCCTTTCTGCTAAGTATATTTTCCTGGATATTTGGGATGTTCTCAAGCATGCCTAAAGGTACCAGAATCAATTGAAAACCCTTTTGTATCAATGTTTAGGGAGGTTTAGTGGTACTCTTTCTTATATGCCTATTGACCGGTCTATTTCTCATAAAAAGTGCTTGTTTAAGATAAGGCTGAAAATTACCACCCCAGAATGAAATACTATGGGTAAATTATACATTTCCTGAATCCTTAGGGTCATGTCAGTATTCCAGTTGTTGTGTTTTGTGTCTCTGATGTTTCTTGATGCCACAGAACTAAAAGAAAATATATGGTTTAGGCGGAAATTGTGAGAAAAAAAAGGTTATTAAAGGTTTGAAGAGCTCCAGTGACCACTGTACTTATCATACATAGTCACCAAAGGGCTCGAATGAAAGCTCAAAGTGTCCCCTTAAAAATGATACCAAACATAAAATATAAAACATTGTAATATGCCCTGAACGTGAGCCAATACCAAGATATGCACATGTGTCTAAAATGCCATTTTTCAATGGGGGGTGGTAACTTTAGCAGCTGATAACCCCAATTTAGCTGGGCCTCAGGAAGGTCTATCATACAAAAATAATATCTAGGGATGTATAGGAATAAAAAAATCCCAACTAGAATTTGCCATCCCAGGTGGTAGCGATATGTGAGATTTTGGGGTTTGGCCCAAGGACTAGTGGGTTTGTGTCCCAATGGTACAATCGTAATTAACCCTGTACGGATTCACGCTCTAGTAAGGCCTGCCACTAATTCTACAACCGGGGACCCGCTCCCCGGAGTTTCTTTTATTTCCCACGTCGCAGGTCCATGGACTGTCACTACGGACCCCCAGCTGCGGCTCAAGACTGTGACTGCGGACCGGGCCTCTCCATGGAGCACGACCGTGGATTTCTACTACACTACACTCTACCACTATACTATATATACTGTATATTATCTTAACATTCTTATATTATACCATTATATACTACATACACATTATTGCTGTACTATATTATACTATCATATATATCTTACACTATTATATGTGCTACTATTGTTACTGTTACTATTTGCACTGTATCTCTTTCTGTCTCTCCTCTGTCTCTCCCTCTTTCTCTTTCTCTCTCTCTCTCTCTCTCTCTCTCTCCTCTTTCCCCCGACACGGTTGAGGCAGAAGGCCGCCACCCTAGAGCCTAGGGTCTGCCAGACGTTTCTTCCAGTTAAGAGGGAGTTTTTCGTTGCCACTTGCCACTTAACTAATATAGTCAGTTTCACTATTTTGTATAGCCTGTTATTGTAGCAGTTGTACGTGTGCATGTTGATGTTTATTATACATTATTTTATATAATTATATATTATAAAATATTTTTGAATATATTCTAATATAAAAAATATTAAAGTTTTGAAACTTTTACAATTGGCCTTCCTGGGTACAGCCGCCACTTTGAAAGCCTGTCTTATGCATTTCACCAGAGACATCACCGGGGCCAGTTTTGTGGTTCAATGCCTTGTGTGTGGGTACTTTGTGGACAGCGTTGGTGGACATGTGATATATATATATATATGTACGGTACAGCACAGTATATGTCACCCTCTGGTCAGCAGCTGACAACAGGAACACAAAACCAAAAACCAACAACCTAGTTAAGAGTGGAGCGGCTGGCCTCCATCTCTACCTCCAGGTCAGCTGGCTGTGGATTTGACGCACAGTATACCTAATCATTCACATCCAAATTCCTTTTTAGCCATTTCACCCTTTATTTGTATATATATATACACCGGTATATATATATATATATATATATATATATATATATATATATATATATATATTTATTTATTTTCAAATGTCAAAAAAACATATTCAGTTTACATTTATATTTCCATGCCATTGTACTTCTCAGCCACTTACTGTAGCTGATGTTCTTAAACAGACTACAGAGAGGCAGGCGTCAAGCGTGACAGAATGTTGTGACACTGATGAGCCACACGGGCTGTGATTCTCCTGCTAATTGCTTCTTGGCATACTCCACTGGAGTTATGGAAACAAAAAAAAGTTACATACGAAACCCACAGACTCTCCTCGGTTTATTTTAGTTAATAATATACAGTATATCATCTGTCCTCTGACTGATGAAGAGTAATTAGGGAGAGCTCTTCATTAATTACACCACGCAAATCCAGGGGCCAGACAACAGACCGCGGCCCCCGCGCCGCCCGCCTTGGCAGGTGACCGAATCTGCCACCTGAATCCAATTTCGCGCAACATCCGGCACTTTGTTCAATCAAGACGTCACAGATCGTTTGTCTGCGGTCCTCCCTGCCCCCCTCCAACCCCCAACCGTTCCTCCCTTCCTCCTCTTACCAACAGTATACTCCTTCCCTATACAGACAACACGGCAGAGCCCTTCGTGGATGGGAAAAGAAAATGAGAGTATCCGTCAGCCATCCCTAAAGGTATTGCCTTGGTGAGAAGCCGGATCCCCTAACCCCCCCTCCCCTCCCCTCCCCCATCTCTCTTTCCCTACTGTATACCTCCACCGCATGTCCAACGCTGACAGACCTATAGCGCTTCCCTCACTTGTCACTGTAATTAGTTTATTTCTCTCCCTCTCTCTCTCTTTCTCTATAACGTTGTAATTGGCCCTCGGCCCAGCTTTATTGGATGCAGCAGGTGTGTGTGCGTGTGTGTGTGTGTGTGTGTGTGTGTGTGTGTGTGTGTGTGTGTGTGTGTGTGTGTGTATGGGAGGGGGGGTTAGGGGTTACAGTGTTATATTAAAGCTGAAGGGGGGGGGGGGCTGGGTCAAAGGAGTGGACCGATCACCCACCGTCGCCCCAAAGCAACAAAGTAACGAAGAGCAAAACGAAACCCACACAAGGAAGGGAAACAGCATTCCTCCCCCGGAGCAGCCCCCTCTCCCGCCCCTCTCAACAGCTCGTAATAAGCACGCGGATTTCCCCGTGCATTTCCAGGACCATTCTGCCCCACACCTCTCCCTCCCTCTCACCTGCAACTCGAAAACACCAATTACGAGCCACTGTTCCATTGATGAATCTCCAAACACCTGTAATTAATCAACAGGACTGCGATAGCTGCTGCTTGGCTCCGGGGCGTCGTTGTTGGGGAAGATTATGAGTCATTCTGCTCGACCGTGGATGCGAGGTTCCAATCTCGGAGATTGATCCACACCGTCAGTGTGCTGTTTCGTCAGCTCCTCATCGTTGTCCGGAAACGTTTCTTATCTGTTGTGGTGGTGCGAAGAGGAAACCATGAGTACAGCAAGCAAGGCCGTTCCTCTGTTTCCTTCACTCTCTCTCTCTCTCTTTTTCTATCTATTACTTGTTCAGCCGCAGTGATTCATCAGTAGTCAAGCCTCAAATAGTAGAAACCTATTAGTCTATATCCCATAGATTTCAGACACAATATTCAAGGTGCAGTTGTATAGTCGAAAGGTACATAATTCTCTCTCTCTCTCTCTCTCTCTCTCTCTCTCTCTCTCTCTCTCTCTCTCTCTCTCTCTCTCTCTCTCTCTCTCTCTCTCTCTCTCTCTCTCTCTCTCTCTCTCTCTCTCTCTCTCTCTCTCTCTCTCTCTCTCTCTCTCTCTCTCTCTCTCTCTCTCTCTCTCTCTCTCTCTCTCTCTCTCTCTCTCTCTCTCTCTCTCTCTCTCTCTCTCTCTCTCTCTCTCTCTCTCTGGTTGGGGTTGACTTAACATTGCACCCCAACAGTACGTCTGCAGCTACTATGCCACAACCCCCCCCCCCTCCCCCCGTGGTGACGACACGCTGGCAAGCAGTATTGCATCTAAAAGTGTACACTGTGTGCATTTAACACACTTATTCTAAGCTTGAATCTACCTGTCAGTTTGTGAGTATGACTCATACAGCCCGTTTACAGCCTCCGCTTATGAAGTACGTCACTGTGGGACCCTGAGAGAGATGCAACAGCAGAATGTTGAATCACAAATCCACTCTCTAAAAAAAGGGCCTTTTCTCTAGCAGCACCACGCTTATGCTAAACATTCCACTTATTTTCTGTCTTACGTTTTCTTAGCTTTTTAATTGAGGCCCTGGAATAATTTGTCAAAATGCAATTAGTTTGCTCTTGTAAAAGGTGGGAAACACTTTAGATTAAAAAAAAAAAAGCTTTTACTGTTGTTTAAAGTGTGTTAACACTAGAATCTACTACATAGAGTTTGAACAAACAAGACAGACTCTTTTTGTCTGTCTTTTAATCATGCCCACACATGTTTACCAGCGGTGTATTATGATCCAGGGAAGGAAATTGGGCAATATTTTGTAAAGTTTCAAACAAGTCAATGGAGGACAGGAAAACATAGCCAGATGGCAAAGAGGATGAGGAGAAAAACAAATGAGGAGAAGCAAGGACGGAAATACGCAGGACTGAGACATGGACGTGACATGAACAGTTGGCGGATTAAGTGTCAAGTGGCTTGGGCTGAAACTCGGGCCAAATATTGAGATGCCTTAACCCACTAAGTCCGGGAATGCATCTGTGTCATTTTTTTATTTGAGCAAAAAAGCATAATTTTACACTTTGGCAATTCAAAAACAATAAAAAGTGTGCCAATCTTTGAATACACGTATATTCTTTTAAAGCGAACATTTTTTACTCAAATCTTTGCTTCAGGGGGGTCCCTGGAACATAGTATTTTGAGATGGGCGTCGGTAGCCAAATACATAACATTTTGGGTGGTCCTTGCTTGAAAAAGTTTGAGAACCACTGATATAGCAACAATAATTTTTCAGAAAAACTGTTTTAGACAACATTTGTAGAATCGGCCTCATGTCTTAATGGGTTAACCCAGTTAAACCAGTTAGGCTTAACATGGCTTTTAGACTCTTATTTGAGTTGGGGTGCAATAGTCACACACACTGCAGTTTGTCATTGTCACCGTGTCCCTGTTTTTGCTGCTGAGCTCCTAAAAACAAACTATGTTTAACAAATAATGCAATAAAAAGCCGTTCTATTGTCTCATTTGTCTGCCTTGATTCTTTAATCAGGGTTCGACAATAACGATTGCCTGGGGCAGGCAGTAAACTGTCCAGGGCCAGTTCTTCCCAAATTGCTTTTTTTCGATCATCATGGATTATTTCCCCTTTTGTTGAAGGTCATTGTTGCTTCATTTAGGTACAGTAGGAGAGTGCAGAGAGACAGGACACTAAAGGTAGAGAGAGAGGGGAAGACGGGGTTATGGCTCCAGCGAAAACCGAAACCAGAGACGCCACACCACCCTGGTGTGCTGAGCTTCTAAAAAAAATGTTTAGCAAACAATGCAATTCAAAGCTGTTCTAGTGTCAACTTAGACTCTTTAATCAAGGTTCAACCGTAACTATTGCCTGGGGCAGGCACTAAAGTGTTCAGGGACAGATGCTTGGCCAGCCATTTCCTTATTGTCCCCCGAAATGCTTTGTTTTGATCATCATGAATTCCCTTTTTGTTTTATTGGGTACAGTAGGAAAGTGCAGAGACACAGATAGGCAAAGGTAGAGATGGGGGAAGATGTGAAACACATTAGCCTGATTATCAGCCTGAAGCTGCGTGGAGCTTCAGTCTGAAATTGGCTGCAGTTTAGCGGCGATTACAAGGGGGAGGGGATTTGAATTTCCCTAAACCAATCACAAGAGATCCACGGATCCGTCTACATCTGACGTCATTGCACAGCTTGTTTTAGAAGATATAGAGGCTATGCGCGTGACATCATCGTACCCGGAAGTTATGCGGGAACGCCTACTGAGTGGCAAAAAAATACTTTCTGGCCTTGACAGCCCATACATCCAAACAGAAAAGTCCTATCTCATTGTATTAGACGTTAAATTCACCAACATGACAGCTGTACGGAAAGCTTGAATTATCCTTTTTCTATTTGCAAAGTTTTTGTTTCATAAAAATCCACCGTAGAGATGTTATGAGCCACTTTCTGTCAATAAATTCCGTGCAGGTGATTATTTTTCTAAGTGTCAGAGTTTGGAAGCGCTCGTTTTCAATAACGCAACGTCCTTCTGCCTCCTGCATTATGTGCAAATTAGAAACAGGTGGTACGCAGGACCGTTGAGTGATTTCCAACGAGCGCTTCCCCAAACACTTATCCACTCAGTCTAGATGATTGGCTTGTCGTTAGACCCAACCCCACCTCCGACCCACCGGTACTTTTTGTATCGAAAAAAGTCCTAGGCTCACATTTCAACACCAGTCTATAGTTTGGAACCAGGCTAGCAAAACATGGCTCCGGCCGAAACCGAACCAGAGACGCCACAACCATATGGTTGGCAAACAACCCACAATGCCTGATGGATAATGATAATGAAAATTGCACACTCCACTCCCTGCAACAACGCTGCTTAGATTAAAACAGTTTTGTCTTGACTGCTGTCAAACAATCATGAAGTCATCTACAAAGTGTACCTGAATCTCAAGCTGTTGGCAACAAGAATAAAGATGATGGGTGTCAGGAAATATGTGTATTTATGGGGAAAAGATGTCCTTCGCAGAACATGAAAGTGCTGTACCAGTAATGCTTTGTTCAGTTTATAGATTGAGCACTTCTTTATGGTTTATGATTGAACACCAAGGGGATAACATCATTGAGTTACATTCACTGATTTGTATCAAAATTGAGATGAAAGATGCAGAAGTGTAGTACCAAGGTAGCCCACAGTTTAACAACCATTGGGATACTTTTCTTAAATGTAATGTAGCTATGAATTATGTTCGACATGTTATTGATCTGCTCCGTGTCTCACTGAATATGGTGACCTATTGAATTCTGCCATTCAGCTGTAACACATTGATAATGTATAGTTGATGGTAAATGGCAGGTTACACACACACACACACACACACACACACACACACACACACACAGAGAGAGAGAGATTCTCTGAGCTGTCCGAGTGGAGAGTGGGGATTTGCATGATTTTATGGAGGAAAATGAAATGAATGTAATTTTAATAAAAACAAGGATTACCATTCACCTCTTAGGGCTTTCATAAGTATTTCTCAAAAGGTGAAACTCTCTGACCGACCATAATCAAAAGGATAACGCAAAAAAAGCCTACAGCTGGGAGCACAACTGCATGTGCTGATCGAATAATGTGGTTTCATGTTGCATTGCATTGCATAGGCATTATGTCCTATAGCAGAACAAAGGAAGGGACACAGTGGGCCGGCAGTGGCTCAGGTGGTAGAGTAAGGTCCCCGGTTCGATCCCCCGGCTCCCCCCTGGGTTAGTGAGGAAGTGTCCTTGAGCAAGACACTGACTGAACCCTTAACGGCCCCCAATGAGCAGGTTGGTGCCTTGTAGACCGGGAGCGAGGCCCAGCCCTCATAATGTTTTCTGCTAAATTTTTTTCACCATGATTTCCTGTTAGCATATACCTTGGGCCATCACAAGTTCATACTGACCACCCCCAACTCGGGGCCGTTTGGTCTCAGGGGCCCCAAAACCCCTTTTTTGGGCCGAAATTATGTTAATGGCAATATTAATTTACTAAAATTACATAAACTGTCTTACACATATGAAATTCGGCATGGAGTATCCTGACACACAGGGGTAAGTAGAAAAATAGGATTCTAGTGCTTGCTACCATTGTATTTTTAGATGTGACCTACAACATTCCCAGAAACACAAAAAAAATACTGTCCGCATGACAAATAACAACAAAGATGATTATTTTCCAGCATTTTATGGTGCATATCACTGCCTCAATTGTTTATAGAAAACTTCCCATGTCCCTAAGCTTCAGTTTGAGCCCAAGATGACCTTTGTATCTTGAAAATGACTCTTTCTGTAGCCGATTGTCTGCACTATACCTCAAATCTGAGAAAATTGAATATTCATAGTCATAGTAGAGGCCCTAGGAGGGTTCCACGCACGATTGCTTATTTCTTTTCTAGTTTGGATTTTTAGCATCCATAGGACCTCTAATATAGGGATTTCGGTGATCCCAAGAAAAAAAGCGGTCCAAAGTGTGTTATTTTTCAATGTTTTATTACCCCTATGAGACCTGCAGGATTGCTGAGTGGAACGGCGGCGAGACTGTCTTTCGGAGACTGTGGCACGCTCAAATTTAGACGTAGCCCAAAGATGGCAATACCATTTGATTCTGGACAACCTCAGGTTTCCAATGCGACCAACGGTGCCATGCTACCTCGTCGGGAAGGGGGTTAAATACCAAATGATTCGGCCATCACCATTTTCCAAATGGTCCCTTGACCTGTCACCTCAATATATGTGAATGTAAATGGATTACATGGATACCTACAAGCCTCCCCTGTACAGACATGCCAAATTTATGCCAATCTCATGCAGTTTTGGGCAAGAACCATGCCGTTTTTTGCATGTGGTACAAATATGTAATTTCAACCTATTGTAAAATGAGACCACTTTATTGTATCTATAGCTGTATGAGACCACTGTACTTAATCTAGACCACTGTACTGCATCTATAGACCACTGTACTACATCAAAAGACCACTGTACTGCATCTATAGACCATTGGTCTAGTGGTCTACAGAGCCTGGGAGGGCCCCAGTGAGGGGTGGTCGCCGCGAAGACTCGGTAGATGAACTACAGTGGTCCACAGATGCACTACAGTGGTCTATAGATGCACTAGTGTGGTCTACAGATGCACTAGAGTGGTCTACAGATGCATTACAGTGGTCTACAGATGCACTAGAGTGGTCTACAGATGCACTACAGTGGTCTACAGATGCACTAGAGTGGTCTACAGATGCACTACAGTGGTCTACAGATGCACTAGAATGGTCTACAGATGCACTAGAATGGTCTACAGATGCACTACAGTGGTCTAGATATGCACTACAGTGGTCTACAGATGCACTAGAGTGGTCTACAGATGCACTAGAGTGGTCTACAGATGCACTAGAGTGGTCTACAGATGCACTACAGTGGTCTATAGATGCACTAGAGTGGTCTACAGATGCACTACAGTGGTCTACAGATGCACTACAGTGGTCTAGATATGCACTAGAATGGTCTACAGATGCACTAGAGTGGTCTACAGATGCACTACAGTGGTCTACAGATGCACTAGAGTGGTCTACAGATGCACTAGAGTGGTCTACAGATGCAATACAGTGGTCTAATACAGCTATAGATAAAATACAGTGGTCATATAGCAATAGATGCAGTACAGTGGAATCTAGAGGCAGTACAGTGGTCTAGATACAGTACTGTGGTCTTTAGATGCAGTACAGTGGTCTCATACAGCTATAGATACAGTAAAGTGGTCTCATTTTACAATAGGTTGAAATTACATATTTGTACCACATGGTTCTTGCCCAAAACTGCATGAGATTGGCATAAATTTGGCATGTCTGTACAGGGGAGGCTTGTAGGTATCCATGTAATCCATTTACATTCACATATATTGAGGTGACAGGTCAAGGGACCATTTGAAAAATGGTGATGGCCGAATCATTTGGTATTTAGCCCCCTTCCCGACAAGGTAGCATGGCACCGTTGGTCGCATTGGAAACCTGAGGTTGTCCAGAATCAAATGGTATTGCCATCTTTGGGATACGTCTAAATTTGAGCGTGCCACAGTCTCCGAAAGACAGTCTCGTCGCCGTTCCACTGAGCAATCCTGCAGGTCTCATAGGGGTAATAAAACATTGAAAAATAACACACTTTGGATCGCTTTTTTTCTTGGGATCACCGAAATCCCTATATTAGAGGTCCTATGGATGCCAAAATTCCAAACTAGAAAAGAAATAAGTAATCGCTTGGGGAGCCCACCTAGGGCCTCTACTATGACTATGAATATTACATTTTCTCAGATTTTAGGTATAGTGCAGACTATTGGCTACAGAAAGAGTAATTTTCAAGATACAAAGGTCATCTTGGGCTCAAATTGAAGCTTAGGGACATGGGAAGTTTTATATAAACAATTGAGGCAGTGATATGCACCATAAAGTGCTGGAAAATAATCATCTTTGTTGTTATTTGTCAGGCGGACAGTATTTTTTTTGTGTTTCTGGGGATGTTGTAGGTCACATCTAAAAATACAATGGTAGCAAGCACTAGAATCCTATTTTTCTACTTACCCCTATGTGTCAGGATACTCCATGCCGAATTTCATATGTGTAAGACAGTTTATGTAATTTTAGTAAATTAATATTGCCATTAACATAATTCTGGCCCAAAAAAGGGGGTTTCGCGGCCCCTGAGACCAAACGGCCCCGAGTTGGGGGTGGTCAGTATGAACTTGTGATGGCCCAAGGTATATGCTAACAGGAAATCATAGTGAAAAAAATTTAGCAGAAAACATTATGAGGGCTGGGCCTGGCTCCCGGTCTATTGTATCTGCTGTCGGTGGGTGCATTTAATGCGCTTTGGATAGCGGTGCTAAATGCCCCATGTACCACAAGCAGTAGCAAAACATCTGAGGATAAGAACCAGGATACAGTGATACTACACAGTATTTATGGCATCAACTGGTTATCTTGAGTAAGTTGGTAATACAAATACTTCTCAGATCAAAGAATTCCTATACACACAAATGAAAATATAAAAATGCCTCAAATGCACAAAAATGCATTATGTTTTACTTTATTTTTTGAAAGAGGTAATTCCATCATTAGAATGTCGCCAGTAATGCACAGCAAGTTTACTGTGTTTTAGTCATCTAAACTGTGTTTTAGTCATCTAAAACATATTAAACGTGTCGTGCATGCTGTGTGCAGTTTTAGCCCACAGACATTAATGTGTGGGTTTCTGTACCTCTGAAACACTTGAACACATTGTTCTCTTGTGATTGCAAGGTTACTGAAGGAAGATTATAGTAATTTACTGGGCAAATTATCACCTGCTTAGCTTTCATTGTGAAATATATGGTGTTATAATTAAAAACAAAATTACATATTGTAATTGCAAAAGCTATAGGCTATAAAGCATGCAAGCCAATAACAATAGCCTATGTTAAAACATTTCTCTCATTGCATCTAAATACACACAGTACACACATAAACACGCCCTATGGCGTCTAGAGACGCCATAGGGCAAACAGCATCAGAAATTGATGCCTGCAGGGCTCTAGGTCCGTATTTGACGATTTGGGATGATAATATGTCGACTGTGTCTCTTGCTAACAAATGATGGGGTTGGTGGCCTTTGGTAACCACACTCCCAGTGAGCTGTTGCCTCAGAAGGGAAATGTGGCATGCTGGTTCTTGTAGTAAATGGTGCATTTATATAGCGCTTTTATCTGCTCATCAGGAGCAATTAGGGGTTCAGTGTCTTGCTCAAGGCCACTCTACGCCTGTGCCACTGCCGTAGTAGTAACAAATTGCACACCAATCTAGAGGACCAGAGCCTGTCTACATGAACTTTTCCTGTCATCGCAATTGAACATTTAACCACACAACAGTGGGTGGAAATGTTTTACTTAAGTAAAAGTATCAATACTGGAATGTAGAAGTACTCCGTTACAAGTAAAAGTCCAGAATTCAAAATTGACTTGAGTAAAAGTGCAAAAGTATTGGTATCAAAATGTAAGTAGGCTACCAACAGTAAAAGTACTAAAATGTTTGAAAATATTATATATAATATATTTCAAATAGCCTATGTATAAAATAGGGCTAAAGTGGTTTATGTATGTCCTTTGTATACAACTACTCATCATGTGAATCTATAGAGTTGTTAGAGAGCTTTCAAGTAATTTACATAATTCACCAGTAAGGAATAAATGTTCTTTCTGTGCGAATCGCGGTCTCACTTCAAAAGACAGGTGTACATTAGTGCAAACCTGCTGAACCTCGCACGTACAGTACTACCATTATGTATCAGCCAGAGACCGTTTTTTTTTCTTGGCTCTTCTTCTCTGCTGTGCTGCGGCTCCGCTCACACACAGATACACCCTCACCCTCGCTCGCACCTTCTCCTCTTCCGCCCGCCAACACCACAAACGATGACACCACCGCTAACCGAACACAAGTGCAAGTGGCAGCTGCTCCCTCCGGCCTTCCGAGGTCCCCCCCCCCTCCCCTCCCTCTTCCCCCACTTCCTTTAATCTCATTCATAACACCCCCACCCTCCCCTGTAATGGCTTTTCCACTCCCAGGGCGCCCCGGCGTTACCCGTACAGCGCACACATGTTGCAGGTTCATTTATAACGCGGGACAGCCTTTTAGTAATCAGATAGCGGCTCGATAAGCGCTGAACTGCTGACTCCCTGGAGGAAGGCTTCTGAAGGGCGATTTACCACCTCAGTGCTGATGTGAGTCAGTGTGTGTGTGTGTGTGTGTGTGTGTGTGTGTGTGTGTGTGTGTGTGTGTGTGTGTGTGCGCGCACACTGACGCTCTGCTGGGTTCCCTCTGTGTCTGTGTGCGGTGGTGTGTCAGTCAGTGTGTGTGTGTGTGTGTGTGTGTTGTGCCAGTGTGCATATGTTGTTAGGGGGATAAGTGTGTATATGTAGGGGGGCAAGGGCGTTCACACTGACAAAAAAGAAATCGTCAAATGATCCAAATCACTCTCTTTGCCTTTCTGTTGCACTTGTGCGTGTGTGCGTGTGTGTGTGTGTGTGTGCGTGCGTGCGTAGCGTGCGTGTGAATACAATGTATTCAAAACGTTGAGGTGGCTAATTTAATACCAGTTACAACTGTCTGAATACAAACATGAGTTTTCTGATCATGAATAAGTATCCGTTTCTTATTTCGCGGTGAATTCATTGTTGAAGGTGGTTGTTCAAAATGATCCTCCCTAGACAGTTAGGATACAATTGGAATAATGAGAACAAGTCTGTTTGGTACCCCTCCTCTCTGTCCAATCTCTGAGGGTTAGCCCCCAGGCTTATATGCAAATGAGCAACTCCTCCGCTGTTTGGGTGATTTATTAAACAAAACAAAAACAGCTCTAACCAAATATATTTCCTGCTTGACATTGCTCCTCTTGAAACATGTAGCCTACTGAACTAACATAGGCTATAAAAGCAGTGATCTTTTCTGATGTCCGCGTATATGACCACAGGTTGGGACCAACAAAGCACAGCCATCAATGTCGATGAAGCCTGTCTCTTGATGAACCAGGCCACAGAGCTATCAACAGCCCAATCACAGTGTCATCTTGAACTTTAACATGAGATGACACCATTCCTACAGAATCCTTTGTCGGCATACTAATGTGTGGTGGTGATCCAAAGTCACCAACAGCTCAGTTCAGTAAATTCAGCTCATGTCGATGGCATTGGGATAATTTATTGGTATTAAGTCTAAGGCTGCATGCTACGAAGGCTGCATAGTACAGAACAGAGCTTTGGGAACTACGGAGGGCTTGTACTCCAGGTCATGTCTTACTGCATTCGGGTTGAACCCAGGTGACTGCAGCCGAGAACAGCCAGGATGATGTGAAGCAGGCTGACGAGGCTGTTGACAATTATAATCTCTGGCTTTATGTGAGTTTAAGTTATCTTTTGTTTACCTATACAGCACCACTCTAGAATATAACAATAAATACAGTAAATAGAACATGTAATAGTATAAAAACACATTGACATTTATAAAATAATGTTCGGCAGTCTGGTTATAGAGCATTTTGTATCAGTTATAAATAACAGCATGTCTCTCATCTTGATGGAGCTGCAGCCCCCTGTTTCAAGCATCTAAACTCAGACACAATCACACACAAACGTGAGTCTGGATCTCAGATCTTCATTTGAATGACCAGAATAATATTCATTGAATGCATAAAATGAATACTAAAAAGCATGAAAGCACAATAAATAATACATAATAAACATGTAGATTTATGGATGAAGAGAATCCTACTACCATCGCCACTAGGCAAAGGAGCTCGTTTCATCATGTGATGTTGCTTGAGAACATTAACATTCAATCAAACACAACACTGAGGCAGCTCCATTACCAAAAATAAATAGAAAACAATTGTAGACATATTTAACTACTACAGAGCCAAGTCGGAGCAAGAAGAACATATGAAAAGGACTAGCCAAGGACAAGCTGTTGTAAGTCAGGTACATAAGTGAAGTTTGACTGCCCTGGCAAGACATGTTGGCTCTCTGAATTCTCAGTCTGAACATTTCAGAGCACATTTTTAAGTAGATGAGTGCTTTCCTCCTCCATTGCTCTCCTGTTTCTGCTGCTGGGGCTGGTCCGAAATGCATTGTGGGAATTTGGCTATTCTAAAGGGTCTGAAGTCTGCTTCTGATGCAGACTTCAAACGGGGGCAAAGTAGGAGGCATTTGAAGGGTGCCTTTGGAGGAGCGTTCGAAATGGGACAGGCCTTGGCGTGCCAATGTGAAGTGATCAGCCTTCAAATGCACCCTTCGTAGGGCGCAACCCCTGAATTGTAGACGTGTGGAAAGTAATCCATTCTTTTCTCTTTACATTTTTATCCCACGATTTTGCAACCCCCTTTTTTTCACCCAGTGACAATTGTCTAAGTAATCCTGGGCGCTACACTCCCTCTGCCAGCCTAGGGAGAGCCCAGAGCCGAGCTCATGCGTCCTTCAATGCATGAGAGCTAACAAGCCTTCTTATCACCAGACAGGGGGGAGTTTCCCTGGTTGGACGTAGCACATGGAAGGAACACGTTATTCCAACCAGTTCCTTTCCCCTCCATCAGGCGCCCCGGCTGACCAAGGGGAGGCAGTATAGAGACCAGGATTACTGCATGTTTTGTGCATTCTAAGGTCATGCACGCTTCCAAAGGCAACGATGAATTCAACTGTCTGTGAGTTAATTACATTAGCTACGTACATGCAGCATGCTAACACTACAGAAGCTCTGCTCCCTCTAAGGAACTGAAAGAGGCTGAGATCAACAAGTCCATAAAGTCAGCCACTATTTTAAAGCAGACAATCTAGACACTTTTCTCAGTCAAATCATCTGTGATGTTAACGCCGCTGTACAATGCTGTTCTACATGCTCACAACAGGTCACAATGTGATGCCTTGGTCTGCTATAGTGCCTGCCAACGTGTCGTCACCACGGGGGGCGTGGCATAGTAGCTGCAGACATACTGGTGGGGGTCAATGTTAAGTCAACCTGTTTATATCCCACCAAGATGTCCGCGCTACCAAATTACACTTGTTGGCGCCCCCCTTCAGGATTTTTTGGTACGCACTATATGGAAAGCCTAAAGGATCATATTTCACTTCATGCCTCCTGGCCGACGAAAGGAGTCCTTTCGGTTACATTTGTACACTCTCAAATTAACACTGAGGTTTTTACTATGTACTCTGAAGTGCCCCTGTCTTTACAGCTGTGAAATCCATATCATTTTACATTATAGGCAGCACCGTTGCAGAAGGAGTTTTGTTTTTGAGGACTGAACATTCTCAAAATAAGTAGAATAGGGCTATACCATTTATTTATTTATTGTTGGTTTGCACATTTTAGTTTAAAGCTGCAGTAAAAACATTGTACTCCTTATTTTTGTTAAAATAAGTGTTGAAAAGCTCTGTAGAAATCATTGCTATAGCGTGTCTGTTCAGTATCAGGGGTCTCCCTGTCTCTCCAGCGCTTTTACATCCGGTATGTTTTTCTAGTAGGAGAGTGGCTGTACCTTTGTAATTCATTTGCTTTTACAGAGATGGTAGGAAAGCTGAGAGGGAAGGCATAGGATGAGCACTTTAAAACCAACTGTTTTAAATTTCTTTAAATTACCAATTAGTATTATCTCCAATAATCATACTGGGGACTTAGAGATCAAAGCATTGTGCCCATGTGGTGTGCACCTAACCACTCGCCCTGCCCCCTTGTTATTTATTTGCTTTTATTGTGATGGTAGGAAAGCTCATGTCTATAATACATTGTACCACAAGGACAAAAGGAATCATGCTCACTCGCCAACATAATGAAGGGAATGTCCAGAGAGGTTTGGCAGTTGTCTTTTAATGATGAGTCTGTCATATCTCTCTCTCTCTCTCTCTCTCTCTCTCTCTCTCTCTCTCTCTCTCTCTCTCTCTCTCTCTCTCTCTCTCTCTCTCTCTCTCTCTCTCTCTCTCTCTCTCTCTCTCTCTCTCTCTCTCTCTCTCTCTCTCTCTCTCTCTCTCTCTCTCTCTCTCTCTCTCTCTCTCTCTCTCTCTCTCTCTCTCTCTCTCTCTCTCTCTCTCTCTCTCTCTCTCTCTCTCTCTCTCTCTCTCTCTCTCTCTCTCTCTCTAGTATTTTTAAACGAGGCTGCAAACTTCTTCCAACACGTCCTCACTTGATGCACGGGACATCTCATCCATATTTAACACAAATAACCGCATTAATTCAGCACCAATCTGGCTGTACGAGAGGTGTGAGGGTGAAGTGAGAAGAGTCAGAATAAATTGAGCAAGCGGGTCTGTGGTGTGAAGTTACTGTAAGTTTCCTTTCTTTCTGGCACACCTGATGTGTTATGGATATGCATAATAATGTAGTATGTTTGCTTGTTTGTTTGTTTGTTATGGTGACGCGCATTCCCACTTGATTCAGTTCTGTGTGTGGACACGGGTGTGTGTGAGGACTGATAGACAGATGGAGAGCAGGGAGGTAGTTAGATACATACTGTACATTCATACAGTACATATTATAATAGATGTACATATTTATCTAGTATTGCATTATCATTATTTCTCCTGCACTGTTGCAATCTGCGTGTGGGCTGGTATGTAAAAAAAGAAAAAAAAGAAAAGAAAGTATATGCGCAAATGACACTCAAAACATGGAATCAAGACACAGTCAGGGGTCACATGGGTTCATCGAGGGTTTTTCCAGGAAGCGGTGAAAGACAGTCACCTTCTCCCCTCTGTTATTGCCAGTACTCTGAGGAATGACAACAGCTTCAAAACATTATGTCTGACTTACTTATACTTATAGTGCACGCTTGCTGAACTACTATTGCAGCAGTGGTGGAAGAACACTTAATTCAAAGTATTAAAGGGATTCTAGGCAAGTTCAGAGATCAAAAAAAGAAAAAAACTGTTGTCAAACACCGCCTTGTCATGCTCCTTATTATGCAGACTGTCCCATTTCACAAGTTTTCAAATCTTTTGAAACCAACAGATCTAAAATCTCACAATGAGTTGCATCGTGATTCCTTGTGAGCTTTTAGATCGGCTGTTTTCAAATAGCCCAAGTATAAAATATGGCTGAAGTGGTTAATGCATGTTTTGTAATAATCATCCAAATCTACAAAGCAACTACTTAAGTAAAAAAAAGTATTTACCTCTGAAACGTAGTGGACTAGAAGTATAAATGTTTGAAAAATGGAAATACTCAAGTAAAATAAAAGTACCTCAAAATCACCTCAAAGAACAGTACCGGTACTTGAGAAAATGTATTTAGTTACTTTCCACAACTGTACTGTAGGCCTACTGCTCACTCTCTCACAGGAATTGTGTAAAAGAATCACAAAACAAAAAAATATATTTTGTCCTTTTTGTCCAGAGAGAAGCTATGAAGAAAGAAGGAATGAATGAAGGAATGGCTGGGTTGACTTGCGGGAGACATTCTGGAGTTACTATTATTTGTGTTTCACTGAACTATAGTACAACATGCTGAGAATACACATGGTGAGCACACATGGGCCGATGTCACATGTTTACATTGGCCATCACTGTAACATACAGTACAGTGTTTTCCCTGCTGCAAATGTACTGTAGACATGTTTGTATTACTTTACGGGGTTTTACGCAGAACCACAGCTGTTTAGCAGAGAATGATGGGCCAGAGCATTCGCTCCTGCTGTCAACAGCTAACTTAACTTAAGAATTGATTTTCTATGTTGTCAGATGAAACAGTTCGTGCTCACAGAAGAAGCTACAAGGAATGCTCAAGCAATCTCAGAAACCAAGTCGGTTATTGTCTGAAGTTACAACCAAGGTTACTGTAGCATTATTTTTCATGTAAGGTATGCCAGTATATAACTAAGTACTGTACATGTAGCCTATGTACTCAATTAGACCCCAAGAGAGTGTGCAAATAGAACCAAATGGACCCATTTGGGTAATTTGGGTCATTTTTTAATGTAAGGTATATGCCAGTAGTGAAAAGTAACTTAAGTACATGTACTCAGTCAGACCCCATGAGGGTGCACACATGGAACCAAATGGACCCTTACAGGTCTGTTTAGTTTCACTTGTACACTCCCAGAGTTATACCCGGATACCAACTGCTCGGACTACATACAGACTACAAACGGAAACCAGAACACTTGTGACACCAAAAGCCTTGTCCCTTGCCTATACGGATTCTGCATTCATATGCAGATAGCTATTTTTAGAGATTAATGCTGCAGGTAACTGCAGTTCAGTTTTAGAATAGATTTATGTTGCTCTGTTGCATAGCATTCAAGGAAGCGTCACAATACAGTATTAGTTTTAGGATTCATGCGGGATCAATGCATTACTGAGGACCTGGCTACCACAGCATGGCAGAAAACCTTCAAGAACCACCTCCGTGAATTCACAGAGATGCAATTATTCTTTTGACACGCCTTAATGTGGTTGTAAAGTAAACACTTGTAAGTTTTATGCTAAACTAATTTTCCCATCTTTACACTCAAACAGAGAGCGTCTCCTTTCAAACCCCAATGGTTCTAATCAGCCCCCCGCCCACAGGAGAGGCCCAATTCTCTCACAACTTGCTACAAAAATCGCTCATGAAAAACTATATAATCTCCTACATTTAATTTTCCACCTTCCCATGTGTCTCCTTCTCTAATAATCAAAAAGTGCTATATATTTCATCTCGCAATGTACTTCCGGATGGTTCGTTTTGCACCTTTTTTTGCCACATCGGTCACGGGAAAGAAATAAGCACTGCCGTGGTCTATGGAAACGAGCCCAAAAGTGCACCCAAATAAGCCCAAAATCGCTTATACAAACAGTCAGACCTGGCAACGCAGCCTACGCCAATCATGCGTGAGAGATCTACAAGCTATGGGCCAGAGACGCCACCGTATCTTAGCAACAACTACAGCGCTCACTCTCATTGGTCGTGTCACGCTAAGAGCAGTTCCCAGACAATGGCATCGCAGAGAGCTTGCTGTAGCCATCACAGCCAGTCGCAACGACGACGGACAGGGCACTGTGATAGCTGCCATGTCGCTAACGCTAACGTGGTTGTCATGCCTGCAGCGGCTGTGCAATCACTTTGTCAACAATGCACGTTCGTGTGGTGAATGTCAATATTGCTGCTCAGTTAGTCCATTGTAGATGGTGTATGTTTGTGTGTGTCTTCTGGAGAACTATGTAGCTCAACAGCAACTACAGTAAACTAACGTAATGGCAGGACCGCCCCGTGCAACGCATGTTAGGCTGCATTATGGTCATGTAGTAATTTCAGATCATTTCGCTCCGATTACAGCAGTGCTTTTCAACCCTTTCAGGCCGCCCCCCCCCCCCCCCCAAATAAACGTCATTGATCTGGGGACCCCCCCATTTTGTTTGACTCCGTTCCACAAGTAAATATTGTGAAAATAGCAGATCTACAAGCTCGCAACGCCTCACGTTGAGAGGCTTTGTAAGCTTGTAGATCGGCTATTTTCAACATGATTGCCTCTTTCTTAGATTATTTGACAATGTGGCCAATGTTTTTATAGTATAGTTTGTTGACTACTTTTCTTGCAGAAATGGTCATTTCCTTGACTTTCGTTTTTTTATTGTCTCCGCCAGGCCGAAAGGCATGGCGCAAGACTATGTTTCACCCCCTGTCCGTCCGTGATAGCTAATCTCTCACATCGTTGACTTGATCGCAGCGACACTGTGCACACACACTCCCTCGATGCCAATTCAGAACCTCTGCCCTATTTCTTTCACATGGCCCTGTTACAGTGCCACCAGGAGGCCGCTTTTTGCTAAACACATTTTCTCACAGTACTCCTACATATTTTGCCCAAACATCACGCAAATCGGTACACAGTATCTCCACCGTCATTAAAAAAAAAGCCTCTTTCAGATTTTTCATATTCCATCCTGATTGGCTAAAATGGCTTCCAAAGTCTGCAGGACTGCTCCGTTTGGACCAAAATGCCTCACATTATGAACACAGCATGCACTTTCCGTGCAACTTTGCACCCACATTCCCACTATGCCGAGGAAGACATTCCACTTGAGATTTCTCTAATCAGCCTCATGGTGGCGCTATAACAGCCCGATGTGGAGAGTCAGTGAGAGCTGGATAAACGAGGTAAAATGTGTCAAAAGGAGTCTGTACGGCTGTCGATAAATGAACATATGACGTCGGTGGGAGAGGAGATATTGTGTCTTTTGGACAAACAGCAGCGTGGTGCTGATGTTTGTTGTGTGAAGCAGCTTAATGTCAGAGTGTTTGTGTTGGAGCGCCTCAGTGCGGCTGCAGAGTTCATGTGCAACCTCTTCCAGAGAGAGACAGAGACACTAGAAACTCTGCTGGAGAAAAAAAAACACACTGCTGGCCATTGACTTTCATATGGACATTGATCTACACACAGCAGGTATATCTGCTACACACACAACATCAAACTACACACTACAGGTATGATGCAGCGTTTGCATTCCAGCCTGCATGCCAGCGTACTTCCCATATGGTTTCAAGGTGGGCTAAACCATATGGACGTCAGCAATGTCAGCGGCATCCACTTCAGTCCCAACTGCGATGCCCATGCAGGCTATAAGTAGCTTCTACCTGGCCCTTATGTGGGACCAAGGCGGGTCCTAACTGGGTTCTACCTGGGCCCTAGGTGTACCCTAACCAACCAGAGTGCAGTGCCCATCGCGCCAATTGTTGTGACGTCAGGGCTCTCAATACTGCACATTGGTGGAGGAGGAGGGGCCGCAGGGCGACCGCACACATTGCTGAACCAATGGTAGCCCACGGATGTTTCCTCTGGGGATTTACAATCTGCCCCTCTATGCCACATATCATCCGCACTACAGGGTCTTCACTGACCGAGCCACGGCCCCACTGGCCCTCATGACGCTACGCCACTTATATGAGCTGCCAAGTGGCCGCGGGCGCTACGTGGGCGTGGCCGCGGGCTAGATGCGAGCCCCCGCGTAGCGGGGGCGAGCTTCTAGTTATCTCAATGTCTAAAAGTCGCCAAATACATTTGGTATTTATTCAGCCAATTTCAAAACAAATGTATTATTTAGCTTTTGTTTTTGTTTGTAATCGTATGTCTGACACCGTTACTATGGTGTAGTGTCTCAGCCCACATAAAAAGTCTGTTTTCCTGTCAGTCAGTGTTCAGAAACTTTATTCACAGTGGGGGGGGGGGGGATCCTTGTCTCTATATATCGTCTCTGTAGGAAGGAAACCTCGTATATCCAAAACTGTGATTTTTCAGGATTCAAATTCTAAAATAGCGAAAGTAGCAGATCTACAAGTTCAAAACGCGAAACGGCGCGTTTCGAGCTTGCCGATCTGCTACTTTTGTTGATTTTGTGTGACGCTGTTGTATGATCAAGTAGGGCGTTAAATTACCAAAAAACACAAGTTAAAATAGAGGTATAGAGGAGATAAGAGGTTTCTGCCCGACAGCAACGATATCAACAACTTATGCAGGGCAGAAGCACACTGTGGCACACACAGGCAACCTGTCGACCTGCTCACAATAGAGATGTCACAGCCGACACTATACATATTTTACATTCCATCAGTACGTGCATTCAGGCGAATTGCGCACACAGTATATGGTTGCAGCTGGTGGGGGGTGGGTGTACTGGAGCGATGTACTGTGAGATAGTTCTATACAGCCTCGTTCCTGCTGTCAGGTACACCACATCAGGCTCCCCGATTGGCTGTGGGAGTTTAAAGGACGACATCATCCATTTTCAACCGATCTCTAGCCACTCCAAGGACTGACCTTGTGTGTGTGTGTGTGTGTGTGTGTGTGTGTGTGTGTGTGTGTGTGTGTGTGTGTGTGTGTGTGTGTGTGTGTCTGTCCGTCCGTATGACACGGCCTCAACAGCTCTGTGTCCATATGAGCACAGCCTCAACAGCTGCAGCTGATTGCAACACAAAGATGCAACCAGTTACACTAATTAACTCATCAAAGGCACCACTCTCTTCACACTGGGTGTGATTTTTGTGTCTATCAGAGGAGGGCTTTGGACACTTCAGAAACCCGCCTACCAGTGACATCAGTGTTAGGCAGGTTTTTATTTATTATTATTTTTATTTCAAACTTTTTATTTCGTTTTTATTAACGTGAGATGGCTTCCATTATAGCATGCTAACTTTCCAGGAATAGAAAGCCTGCATTTTCGATTAGCTTGGATTCCCCATCGATGATGTCACTGGTCGGCGGGTTTCTGAACTGTCCTCGCCCTGGCTCTCTGTCATAAATCACAATGATTTGATGTGCCCGAGCAATGTAGCTGCATGTTTGCCTTTGGTGATATACAGAGATATACGGTACTCTACATACAGAGAGATAAACACCCAGGCATGCATTCGTTCATTTGAGGGCATACTGTGTCCGAGGTTGGATACAGGGGCGTCAATTGGGTATGGCAGGCTATTGCAGCTGCCATACCCTGGCTCCAGGGGAGAAAAAAAAAGAAGTACTTTTTTGATAATAAATCGGGAAAATCAGGCAAAAATAAGAATTAAATAACATAACCCTAACCTAACCCGAATCCTAACCCTAAAACCGAAATAAAGTAACCAAAAACTGGAAAAAAACGAACCCAACCCGCCCAGAACCGCACAAAAAATTCGCGCGCGCGGGGGTGACCTCGCGTGCATGCTGCCATACCCTAGCTTTTGCTGAACTGACGCCACTGGTTGGATAACGACTGCAATGACGAATGCCGGGTGAACATCTGTTAACCACAAACCCATAGACTTATTCATAATGTATTCAAAAATAAAGAGAAAAAGAAAATAAAACAGCACAGTCTGGTGGAGCATACCTGATGTTATTAACATTACTGTCCAGTTTAAAGCTGAATGAATAAAAAGTAGAATACTGTTACTGTAGAAATGTTTTTCATGTAAGTTATGCCAGTATGTAACTAAGTACATGTAGCCTATGTACTCAATCATACCCCACGAGAGTGTACAAATAGAACCAAATGGACCCATTTGGGTAATTTGGGTCATTTTTTCATGTAAGGTTTATGCCAGTAGTGAAAAGTAACTAAGTACATGTACTCAGTCAGACCCCATGAGATTGCACAAATGGAACCAAATAGACCCTTAAAGGTCCGTTTAGTTCCACTTGTACACTCTCAGAGTTACTCCGATTCTAAAGTATAATTTACCATTACTTTACTTCTTGTAGTTTGGCTATTTTATCAAAAGTTGATGTTTTCCATTCTCTGTTTTGGCGTTTTGGTTTCTCAAGTTTTGTCCATGTTTTAACATGGACAGTTCCTTCAGCAGCAAGGTCACTCACAGTGTCACTTAAGCATTCAGTGAAGCTGCAACTTTGCTGATCGGTCAGGTGCCGTACAACCCCTACAGACGATACAGCTTTCGCCTGTGCTGGCGAACAGCTGCCGTATAACCCGATATGTCAGCTGACCAATCAGCGTAACTCACTAGTTGGGGTATAGTAGTTGGGGGGGGGGGGGGGGTTGCAGAACAGTACATTTTGTTGACTAGGATGGCTGCATTTTTGTTTTGCTTTCCCGGGTGAACTGCCAGTGTTGTGTATTTTCGCTGGAAGCAGTCTTTTGAGATGTATTTAATGGCTCTCAAATTCACTGGGATTTCAAAATTCCGGCCGTGTTCAAGTAGGCTACGGCAGCAAGAAAACAAAAACAAACTGCCTGCATGAGCCGCCGGGCAGCTCAAGGCCCGTTTCATTTGAAACAAGTTGAAACATCAGCCAAAGTCCACTTCTACCGCCGTCCGTTAAGTGAAACATGTCAGAGTAATTGAAGCGAGCCGTCAAGCCGGCAGACAAAAAAGAAAACATACTAATAAAGCCAATCCCGCCACTCCCCAAAAGAAAACAAAGGGCCGTACAGTTGTGGGGAAACACAAAGCAACAATTTGAAGGCAACTCTTTGGCCGCCTTTGATCCCCCCCGAGTCTCCAGAAGCAGAGTAATGCACAAAAGGATACGTATATATGTTTGTTCTGGCGTCTCTGCTCCCAGCTTGGTTTATCTCTTTGAGAACACTTACAGTGAAGAGGCTGTTTGTATGTTATTTATTCCCTGTTCCTTCCTAGAGCTATATGACTGCAGTGAGTATTTTTAACAGCTTGCTCCGTCTAGCTTGGTGGTTGGAGTTCAGGCTTGTTCTTTCACGCTGATTACACCCAAGGCTTATTCACTGAGGGTTTTAAGCCTGACGCGATCCAGGGGCAGGCAGCCAGTCTGACATTTTAGTTTGGCATTCTAGAAGGCTGCATACTGTACACACAGGCCTCAAGACTATTATCCCACTGTTTATTGCTACACTGACCACCATGTGAACAATGGTGCAAAAATTCCCCCATGGAGTTCTATGTAAACGGCTTATTTCAGTTTCTCTTTTATTTTGTTGTTATTTTTCACGCCGGCCATGGATGTGGGTCTCCTGTGTGAGGCCACAGAGGACGTACGGGGGAATTCCTTAGGAAACAAACTGAAGCCCCTACGCTGTCTAGTTCACACTCGGAATGCAACACAGCCCCTGGAAAATATTTCACCTTTACTTTGCTTGTGCCGCAACCAATCACCCTGCTACGTTTTGGTTCACCTAGTGCTATCCCAGTGAAATGAAGCATGAAGGGAGAACACAGTGTTCCATCCGCGTCCAGCTGGTATGAAGTCACGACACGCTTCCGACTAGGTCTGTATTTAAAAACAAAACAAGCCTGCTAAATGCCCAAAGTGTGAGACGCAATTTGCATAAAATTCTAATGCCGAGTTTGAGGAGCCATGGGAAAACATTTGGTTCTATCCATAATAATTTGATATTCAAAAAAAGGAAGCCATTATGCATGGCTGAATAGCAAGCGAGTGCTCTCTGGCATTGATGGATTAGCTGTCAATCATATCAGCATGTAGACAAGAGGGTGGGTGACAGTGGTACACTGTCACGTATAAGCATCCGCCCACACGGTGCATTGGTAGGGCGCTGTGGAAGACAATGACAGCTGCGTTTCCTCCGATAATAGAGTCCACGACACTTCCTCAGAATAACTTAATTGGCGCAAGCACAGTAAACGTGCTGAAATGTGTGTTAGTAACACGCAGGGAATTGGCAGTGACTAAACTATATGCAATACATGTACATGGACTGAAAGTGGGTACAACATGAGCCGACATGCAGTATAGGAACAGTAAATCCTTGCACGGCTGTTGCACACCGAAAATAGACGATCTACAAGCTTACACAACCCGCAGTGTGTGTCGCAGGCTTAACAGGGGTTGACAATGTACACACACCCAGGGGCATCAATTGGGTATGGGCAAGCAATGGCAGCTGCTATAGCTTGGCTCCCTGGTCAATTTTTTAATTCATTTGTTAAAATGTATTTATGAGATGTCACCGAATTGATTTTTGTGTTATTAAGTGATTGTAAAATAGCTACAAATGCCAATCAGAACAAAATGAACCATTTCATCAGATGGATGTTCCACCTAATCCTGATAGTGGCAGCATTCTCTCATCACAACAGTTGTTTAATTGGATGTAAAAGATTAAAAATGAAAAAGAAGCAGTCATCTCTGGATGCATTCTTTAATAAAAATAGACTGTGTTTGAAAGCTTAACCCATTAAGATCTGTGTAATTTTTTGATTTGAGCTAAAAAGCATTATTTTACACTTTAGCTATTAAAAAATAGCAGATATACAAGCTCATAGCGCGGCACTGAGTGCAGCGCTACGAGCTTGTAGATCTGCTATTTTAGAAAAGTTGTGAAAATGTGTGCAAATCTTTGAATATATATTAATTTAAAGCGATTTTTTTTAACTAAAATCTTTGCTTCTGGGGGTCCCTGGAACAAAATATTTTGAGATGGGGGTCGGCAGTCAAATACATATCATTTTGGGCTTCCTTGACATGAAAAAGTTTGAGCACCACCGATATAGTATAGAAACGTTTTTTCAGAATACTGTTGGTAATTAGGAGACATTTGTAGAATCGGTTTCAGGTCTTAATGGGTTAAGTTGTCTCAGACACACACATGGAACATTTGCCATTTTACACTGTAGCATTTTCTATAGCCTACAGCCAATGAAATGAGTGTTTGCTGGCCTTTGATATCGATGCTGTCAGGTGACCTTGCCAATACCTACCCTTTGCTGAATTGATGCCACTGTACACACCTTCACAAAGGTATATCTATAGGCCAATCCATGGGATCGTACGTGTTTCAAAGGTGCACAGCAATGTCCACACAATTGTCAATTTAAAGAAAGTCATTCTAAAATGAGATATCCACAATTAGTCCCCAAAATGGATCCATACACAGCATTGAATAGTATGACAGGATATGCTGTGTATATATATAGTACATTTCATTTGCAGTGGATCTCCTCAAATCAATACGCAGTGGGGCGGAAGTGCACTCATCCCAACGAAAAACCCCAGCTGTCTTCTTATATCTATTGAACATGACGTGAAGCAGGGGAAATGGAGGTGTGAGGCGTGCGCACGCACACACACACACACACAGGGCTCAGCAGTTGGGCCTGGAGAGAGTGTGAGGGGGAGGACAGAGCATGAGAGTGATGGTCTGGTGTCATCCTGGGTTCAAATGGTGAGATGGAGGTGAGACCTGCTCCCTCACGCAAACAGCCCACAGCATGACGCCACTGAACTGCAGGCGTGAACTACATGCGTGTACGTGACATGTGTGTGTGTGTGTGTGTATGTTGCACACACACACACTGTACATGCAACAATACACTGGCATGCTACCTGCCTGCAGCCCTGTAGTGCAGATTCATAGTCCTGCGTCTACGACACTGTGCAGGTCAGAGGAGCGTGGCTGATGGACGGTTGGGTGCGGAGGGGGAGGGGGGGGGGGGCTTGCAGCAGCTATCCTTGGGGGCTTTTCGTGCACTGGCACTCAACCTGTCCACAACACAAGAGCACAAAAATGTTTCACTCCACAAATAAATCTCATCTGAGATGTTAGTGATGGATGTGTGTGAGCTCTTAAACTGTGTCCCAGCCCCAAACAACTCTATGACCACAGGGGCGCGTGCGCGCGCGTGTGTGTGTGTGTGTGTGTGTGTGTGTGTGTGTGTGTGTGTGTGTGTGTGTGTGTGTGTGTGTGTGTGTGTGTGTGTGTGTGTGTGTGTGTGTGTGTGTGTGTATCAGCTTCAGCCCATCTGTGTCTATGTGTCTGTGTCTATCTACCACTATGCCAGCATTCACTTGTCTTTGCCTCCGTGTCCTTGTGTGTCCGTGAATAGCATCTCTCACTCACCTGTGCGTGCGTGCGTGTGTGCGTGCGTGCGTGCGTGCCATGCAAGCCTGGTGTAAATAAACCACGGATCCTTGCATTAGCTTTTACTAGACAGCGACAGAGTCTCCTCTACATCTTGGAACTGTGATGCTTATAAGGCACACTTTACTGACCCAACCCAAATGTCTCTGCTACAGCTATGGGAGAGCAATGAGCGCATACTGCCCCCTAGTGAGCCCAGGGTGAATTATTCACTGTTGAGCCAAGGGTCCACACGGTATATTGTACATGACAGTCCAATCTCTGCTGACTTGGGTGTATTGATGTTTTGATTATCTTATCTTTGGCTGCAACTTTCACCTGCGTTAAGAGCAGATTGCCTGTTTCATTTGGGACTCGTAACAAGAGATAGGAATGAGCTTGGGCAACGCAGTGTGCACAGTACAGACCCATTCACAAAGTCATTGTTAATGTTTACTGTTAATATGGCCTATGTTGCACACCAGTTTTGCTTCACTGTGCTGCCTTGTTAGGCAAAGATATATACTACAGTATATCAGTGGAGAATGAGATGTATAAACTCCTTTGTCAGATTTCTGCAGCCGAGTCTGTCAATGAAAGCACTAGGGATAAGGAGCTTGCAGTTGTGCAGAACGTGGCTATTCAGTGTGTTATTCTCCATGATCACATTATAGCGATTCCACCTTCCAGTATTTGTGTTTGAGTAAATATAGCACTTTTCAAATACGCCCTGACCATTGACAAGTTGAATAAAAGGATGGAATGAAAAGCCAAAACAAAACTTTAACATAATAACAAATACATAATACACAAATGTAATAACAGTCAAAATATCAGTTTGTGGGGCGCCCGCTGGCCTAGCGGTCCAGGCGCATACCACATACGCTGGTAATCCAGCTTGATAGCGCGTCGCGGGTTCGACTCCCGATCCCGACGGCCTTTGCTGTGTGTCACCCCCCATCTCTCACCCCATTTCCTGTCAGCCAACTGTCCTATCAATAAAGGCATAAAAAGCCCCAAAAATATCTTTAAAAAATATATCAGTTTGTATTCCTATACTTGCAGCAGGGCTCTACGACTCAGCGAATACCATGCAGTTTTCTGTGCACCTGTCACGCTCCCCAGTGGATGAACCTGTTGATGACCAAAGGGCCTTTCTTCCTGTGCCACCCTTTGGTCAAAATGTCTAGTTGCACACAAAGACTTCTTTAAATGTAAATAGGTTTTGCTCCCCAGAGGATTGATCCCTACTGGTTTTGGTGACCCCATGGACTATTGTAGGCCCAACATTGCCACAAGATATCTCAAAAGCTTTGACATGGCACTCTTTCCCAAACCAGATGTCTTCGAATAGGGTGTTAGGAATAGCACAACCTAAAGGGGCCATAAGCAGGTTTGGTCTTTAGTTTGAGGGCGATAAACTGATGCCCTCAGCCGTTAACTACGTTTCCTCTGAGTTCCACATACACTAATTCAATTCAACTTAATTGGGATAAGAAACATATTGCAGCCTGCCTCACATTTTAGTTTTCCATTCTAGAGGCTATATACTGTACACACAGGCCACCAACAATGGTGCAAAAATCCCTTGTGGTGTTCTATTTAAAAGGCTTATTTTCAGTTTATTACACACCCGCCATGGCTGAGATCTCTTAATTCAATTTCAATTCAAAGGGCTTTATTGGCATGAGAAAACATACGTTTACATTGTCAAAGCAAAAATGGAACAATACAATCAAAACAAAATAATGTATGTACAATTAAAAAATAATAGAAATGATTCTCATGGGTGTCACAATGTAGCCAGGGCCAGGGGAGGCGCTGGGCAAACTGGCCAATTGCCCAGGGCGCCAAGTCCCTATGGGCACCATAGGATGCCATGCCACAAGTGAAATTATGTGTATTTAAATTATTTATTGTGCTCTCTACCTAGCTACCCAACACAGACTGGAGTCAAGAAAGAAGACAACAAAACTACCTAAATTAAACAGTCATTGAAATGAATTGGGGCGCAGAACCTAAATTGACAAGGAGAACACTTTCTTTTTCACTGTTTACCGCCTTAGCTGTGAAAGAAATATATATATATATATATATATATGTATTGTGTATTGAGAGTTATGTGCATGATGCGTTTGTGAAGTCCAAATGGTGGGGTGGGCACTTTCTGATTAATTTGCCCTGGGTACCACATTGCCCCACACCAGCCCTGGATGGGCCTATGTACTATGTAACACAACACATGTACCTGTATGTATGTATGCATGTATGTAACAATGTACAGCATATCTGTGTCCAAGCAAACACAGATCAATATTTAATAAGAGTTGAATAATTGGCAAGGTTTTCAAAGCAGAGCAGGAAATAGGTATAGCAATTCTAGTTTGCTGGAAATAGTATGAAATGGGAATTATGTTTCCCATTTCCATTTTAGTCACATCATACTCCACTGCAAAAGACAAACCATTATCCTTCCCTACTACTCGTGTTGGGTGAAAATTAATTATTTTTTTAACCTTTTTGTTAACCAATATGTATGTGCTCAAAGCATGGCAAGGAACCAAGGACCATTTGAGACTTCAAACTTTGGATGAGCCGTTCATTCAAAGTTCTTTTTCTGCTGTAAGCCATTCTAGTACAAGAGGCTGCCTCAGATTGGAGGAATTAAAAAGTGTATGCAGTTGCAAAAATAGTAAACCAAAAAACAAGCCTTCAGTGACTTAGTTAACATAAATATAAGCACCTGCTCACTGCCAGGCATAAATGGCAGCACATTTTATACATAAATTGCTGGCAAACTGTAAACAAACCAATGTGCATTCATTAACTTAAAGTTGGTTGTTGTTCAAACCTAAAATCTAAACTTTGGAAGATGTGGGGGCGACGAGGAATCTGTGGATGCTAGAACATCGTGCAAAAATGCAAGAAACGGAAATCAAACACTTTTTTCCAGCGACTTCACAACTCGGCAAGGTCTAACGTGTGTGAGTGTGATTTATACGTGGTAGTGTGCCGCTGTCGCGCAGACACGCACCGAATGTAGCTTAAATTTGATAGTGTTCCAGTTACAATTTTGTCAGCTCATTTATTTGTGTCATCATCACTTCCAATTTTACTTGTTTATCCTGTATTCTCTCTCCTGATTGGATAAAATTGGTATTCCAACCTGAAAATGCATTTTCTGTTTACTAAAGAGCTGGAAAGACACTCTATAGCAGGGGTCGGCAACTGGCGACTTTGGTGGAAAGACCACTTTGAAAGGCGGTGCCTTGATTCGTCTTCTCGTGCATATAAAATGATATCGAGCAGCCAACACTTTACTTTATTGTAGAACACAACGGCTTTTCATTGATGCAACCAGGTAGGATGAACACAGGCATGGACAGCAAACTTGTCCATTCCTCTTTAAACACCCTGTCAACTTTTCTCTTTATGCTTTTGGATAGTGGCATTTTGTCTTCTCTTATAACTTGCCTATTAAATGTTTAGCGAACTTAAGCAAATAGGCTGCACAGAGCTCACAGACCCCAGCTGCAGCCAATCCGTCGTACAACGGTGTCGGGTCCCAAATTTAGCCAATCTACAAGCTCACGTGTCAATCAGCAACGCGTTGTGAGCTTGTAGATCTGTAACACTGACGCTGTTGTATGATAAACTATGCTTAATTATGAGATGTGTTGCATGTCTGTGAGGGGGTGGGTTGATTATTATGAGAATAAAAGTAGCCTATGTCAATAATTATTATTATTAGAATGAGTTCAGCTCTCCTGGTCAGTACATAAATTAATTATTCAATAATGTTAAGGGGAAAACAATGTGTTTACAATTTATTATGCCACCACAGCTCCTTTATTCTGATCCATTCTCTTCATCACAAATGTATGTTTTATAAGGCAGTCTGTCGTGGAGTTTCAGTACCATCTTTTAACTGCCAATTTCTTAAATTAGACTTTGATTATATATTCTGGCCTTTATATCTAATGCCTTTGAAAGAAATTGGCCAGAGGCCAAACTTACAGTACTTGCCTGCCCCTGCTCTATAGCAATGATCACAATACAGAGCTATTTAACACTTAGTTATTGTAACAGAAAATATCACTTACAACACCTTTAAGGACCTTACAGAGAAGTTGAGTGATGGCTATCACCAATGGCTCTTCCAGATTAGATTACTGCAACTCCCTATATACTGGTCTAGATCACACATCACTCAGACGCCTTCAACTCGTGCAAAATGCTGCTGCCCGCCTCCTTACAGGTACAAGAAGGCGTGAGCACATTACACCTATCCTTGCCTCTCTACACTGGCTCCCCGTGAACTTTAGAATTGATTTTAAGGTGTTTTTATTTATCTACAAATCACTAAATGGGCTGGCTCCATCCTACCTCTCCGCATAGAACCATATGTCCCAACCAGGGAATTAAGATCTGCTGATAAATTTTTACTCGAGGTTCCAACCCGAAAATGTAAAAAGACTAGGGGTGACCGCTCCTTCACGGCCACGGCCCCGCGACTTTGGAATAGTCTGCCCCTCCACATCCGAGCCCCCCAATCAATCGGTGCTTTCAAGGCCAAACTTAAAACACATCTTTTTTCCCTCGCTTTTAACAGCATCTAATTTACATGGTTTGCTTTTATCCTACCCCATTCATAATTATGTCTATGTATGCATTAACTATGTACCTAGCCTATATATGTAATCTCCACTTATAGGTATTTCTCCTTCCCTCTTTTATGTCGTCTTTTAAAGTGTTTTTCCTTTGTTGCTCTAAAATGTTTTGTGAATTTGCTTTGATGTTTTTGCATTAATGTTCTTGAATTTCCCTGTACAGCACTTTGGTTCAGCTTGCCTGTTTGTAAATGTGCTATATAAATAAAGCTTGATTTGATTTGATTTGAATGGCTAACACCAAACGTGTGCCAGAGTTGAGTTTCAAAATGAAGAACAAATTCTGTTTGCCTAAACTGCAGACCCTTCAACAGACAAACTTGCATTCCTCCTCAGAGCACAGGTCTCCACCTGGTCAGGTAGGTTATTGTGTCCTCATGGTGGCGCTATAATAGGCCAATGTGAAAAGGGTGCCATTTCTTCTTAGGGCCTTAGGCCTTTCACAGCAATCGGATACTGCATTCATGATTTGAGACATTTTGTTACAAAAATGTGTTTTACAAAAGTCAGCCTAAAAGGCAGATGTGAACTAGAAAAAGAGCTTCTAGAACTAAAACTAGAAAAAGAGCTCCTCGGAGCACAGGTCTCCGCCAGGTGAGGGAGATTAGCTGCTCACAGACAGACGGACACACACACGGACGGACGTCGGACGGACAGGGTGCAAAACACGGTCTCGGCCATGCCTTTTGGCCTGGCGGAGACGATTATATAGTGTATTGCTAAAGCCTCATTTATAATCTGCAAGCTAATAATGTGTTGCATCGCGGCCTGTTGTTAACTTGTAGATCTGTACTTTTTGGCAAGAGACACCCTTATGCAATGGAGTATGTATAGAAATTAAGCTTCACAGTCTGCTTAATTAATTCACTATATTCTGTGACTGTGTTTCCTGTGTCTGCCAACAGTATGCCCTGAAATGGATAAGTTTCAAATGTACAATCTCTTAAACAGAAGTCATCAGCAATGAGGACAGATGGTATTTAAAACATATATTTGAATTAAGAGCTATACAGCCATGTTGAATAGTTCAAGAGCACAATGAAATATTGTTGAAGGGATTATCCAATATCCAATAAAAAACGTACAGCTACAAAATTGAAATAGAGTAAAATAGAGTTTTGATTATGCTGATAATTAGATCCCTCCCCCTTGTTGGCCCACACCTTTTAATACACCCCAAAACACACATGATAGACAGAATAATGGAGGGAGGTATGCCTCTTGGCAGAGATTTGCGCTCTACTGAGCGCATCGATGATTGATATTGTCAACAATAGGTGATCCTATACTGTACCTGACACCAGTGTCAAATGTTCTCAATGGGAGAGTCAGGAGACCAACTCCAACAAATGCATATGTAGTATATACAGTACTGTAACATACTCTACCATATAGAATGATTAGAATAAAGTTGTATTCATTTAAATATGTTACGGGGTGTAGCTTTAAATTACTTAAAATAACTATAATCATCTGCTTACGGCAGGGTATACATTGTATGCATACATAAAAACAGGATACATAATTCAACTTTATTCATGTAGCCTACTATACATATTTCGACAGGACAACCAAAACTGATAAAGCACTACCAGTGTTACTACATCATAGTCCATTGTTAACATTGGCCACATAAACCTCAACACATTTTCCTCCAAATTGCTTTATTTGTGATATATCGTATTTGTTATTGTTTACATATTCAATAAATGTTACAGAATATACTTCAAATGTTTTTTCAATGTTAACTAAAACGCACTGTGTCGTTAAGCCCTCTTCAATAGCTTGAAATGTTTGTATTACTCACAAATTTGTATTTGTGAGTAATACAGAAATTGTAGATAAAATAAACAGTGTAGTGGCGTTCAAGAGGATGAATTGCCTAGGCTACATAGCATCATTTTAAGTCTCGTTGGTCCTTTAACCACTTAAGCCCTACAGCTCACTTTTTTTTTTGTTGTGAGCTTGGAGATTTGAAATTCTTGCCATTTTCAAAATATTAGAAGCATTTTGAAAATGTTTGCCTATAATGACATGGCAGAATGTTGAAAGTGGTTATGAGCAATACATTGAAGCTTAGGGCAATACATGTAGTAATAGCATGCCATCTAGTGGACTCTTGGAATGTAGCAATGATAACCAAATAAGGAAGCACCGGTTGAATCCGACTCAAGGACGTGTGTGTGTGTGTGTGTGTGTGTGTGTGTGTGTGTGTGTGTGTGTGTGTGTGTGTGTGTGTGTGTGTGTGTGTGTGTGTGTGTGTGTGTGTGTGTGTGTGTGTGTGTGTGTGTGTGTGTGTGTGTGTAAATGTCTGTCTGTCAATCTGTCTAATATTTTATTTGGTTTCCCAAAGAGTTTGTGGAAGGTTATTCCCACGTATGGGGAGACTTGACAGCCAAGGAAACAAACACGTGTTTCCCTTCTTTTTTGGTATTTGAGGTATTTTTACCTCTCTATCGTTCTCTAATGCAATGTTATACTCATTACTCAACCAGATGCTGTAGGTTCCAAACCCCCTTCATAACCACCTATACATTTAGATGACCGGAATCCCCCATGGGTCTATACTAGGCCCTGCATTGTTTTCAAGGGGGGCCATCTACAAGCACACCTCTCTACTAGCTCACATCTCTACTAGCTCACATCTACAAGCTCACAACGCATCGCATTGTAGTTGCGATGCATTGTGAGCTTGAAGATCTGCTATTTTTGCAGATTGTTCGCCCCAGAATGGAGACACTATAGAGATCAAGTGGATAAAGTACCGCTTTCTCCAGTACCACTTATGCTCAATATCTCTCTCTCTCTCCCCTCTCCTCCCTGCCCTGCTCTCCACTCCACAGTGATGTATGCGGCTTTCACCTCCTTCTCTCCAAAAACCCCATTAAAGGGCTTTCTGTGAGCTCCGACAGGAGGGAGTAAACTTCTGCAGGTGGCAAGCTTCCAGGAAGACAATGAAGATGCGACTTGTCCTTGTCGTTAACTATGCTACATCGATAGTGGGAGTGCATGGGAGCCGAGGCAGTACAACACAGCTGCATACTGACTCACTTGCCAGTCATGAGCCCAAGCAATAAAAACATGAGAACGGATCGAGTGACCAAGATATACCTGCATGGTAGCCATGTCCTACCTGCATGGTAGCCATGACTCCACTACAATTATTTGAAAACTTTAGTTACTTTGCAGATATAAATTATGATGTTATGAAACATACATTAAAGGGGCTACACCATGAATTTCATTTTTTTTTAGGTTTTTAGTATTTTTTGGGCTCCCCAGTGTCTCTTGTACCCAAAAAAATATTTTTTTTTAACATTCAGTCATTCATGCTCATTTCATGGATTTCCTGAATGGGCGTGTCTGAACAGGCCATTTCAGAATGGCAGGGCAAGTGATGTCACTTGCCCTGATTTTGCATTGATGATGGCCAGACAGAATTGCTCAGTAGCTCCCCCCTGCCCAATAGGACGTTTTGGTATTGCAGCTGAAAAAGCTTGGAATGACAGACAGTAAGATTGTGAGAAAAAATATCTGGATGTTTTTTAGGCTTACAACCTGTTTAAAACGTATTAGGGGGCAATATTTATATATAATATATATGTTTTTAATTCATGGTGTAGCCCCTTTAACCACTTTAGCCCTGTTTTATACATAGGCTATCGAAAATAGCCGAGCTACAAGCTCGGCTATTTTTGGTACTTTAAGTACATTTTGATGCCAATACTTTTGTACTTTTACTCAGGTACATTTTTAATTCTGGACTTATACTTGTAATAGAGTATTTCTATATTGCAGTATAGGTGGTACTTTTACTTAAAGAATTTGAGTACTTTTTCCATCACTGGAAACAAGTCCCCAGGACTTTTTTGTGTTATCTTTTTCGCCTAAATGACTGTACCTCTGGCTTTTTACATTTCTGACGATTAAAGTATTCAATCAATCAAAAAGCATCAATCGAGGCAGAAGGAGGCAGGAAGGGGTACAGGGGGAGTGAGGCGCTATAGGGAGTGAGGTGGAGTCTGAAGAGGTGAGTCATGAGATTACGCCTGAACTTGGGAGTGAGGCTGCAGTTCTGACTGCAATGGGGGGTTTATTCCACAGTTTGGGAGCCAGGAGGGAGAAGAGTCTGGGAAATGTGAAGCGTTATCCCGGGTGTTTTAGGGAAGGTTCAGACTGCTTTCCTGTGTTAGCTGATCTGAGTGAGCGGGAGGGGTTGTACTATAGGGTGGTAGGGTTTTGAAGTCAGCCATGCCCCTATATAGAATCCATGATGTCAGACTTAGATGTGTCAGCCAGCTCCATGTATCGAGTTAGATGGGTCAGTACCCAAATGTGAATTCCATGATGTGAACCTACAAACAGCAATAACCATACAAACAACCAGGACTCACTCAAACTTAGTGGGTATAAATATGGCGACCTATCAAACAAACCATTTGACGTGAAAGCCTTCGTTACAAACACATTTAACATTACAAGATACAGATGTACAAGTGGAACGCCTCCATTGCCTCCAAGTATATTTTGCATTAAAATGTCATCAACAACTGCCAGAAAATCCATAGGCTATGTCATCATCAATCACTTGTCAACAGCTGAGCATTGTTTAATGGGCAAATGGTAAAGGCGCCCGCCATAAAAAAAAAAAAAAAAAACACAATGTATTTCTTATTTGCAATTTCATTCATATGGGTGGGACAGCTGTTGTATAGGTGGCACAGGCACACCCATGGCTACACATCTGCACTGTATAAGCTGTGGCAAGGTGGGCCAACTCAAGCCAAAGGTTAAGCAATATAAGTATAGTCAGAGCACACGCTTCCCTGGGTATGAACTAGTGAGTGGTAAAAGCCAGACTCACTTATAGCACTGTGAGATCTCAATCAAATTCTCTGTTTTCCAGAGAAAACAAAAGTGTCACTGTGTCACCCTGCCCGCCACTCAGGTGTGAAATGAGAGCAAAAGTTTTCAGCGAGTAGCAGACAGTGCTCTTTTGTTATGTTTTTTTTATGACTGCTCGAGTGGCTCCGTAACTCGTTGTTCTGCTGCTAGCGGGGGGGCTCCTCTCCAAGACAGCACAACAATGCTGCCAGAATGACTGAGTCCTGCTTTTCTGCATTCCTCACGACCGGCAAAAGTCTTGTGATTGTTAATGCCATGCTTGATTAATTGTTATTACTGGGTGAGAGACAAGAAAACGTGGGCGAGAGAAATACATTTCAGGATTAAAATGTAGAACGAGATCTCCCCAAAGAGAAAAGTCTTAGCTTTTGATTTTGAGTTGCAAATGAGAGAATTTCATGTGCAAATGGGTTTTTCTTTCTCTTTTCTTTTTTCTAACCAAACAGAAATGGTTGCAGAGGAATATCTGAAGCAAAAAAAATACACGGCTGATTAATACTTGCTCTTTCTGTCTCAGGTCAGCATAGTATTCAGTAGAGAGAGAAAAGCCATGCGGGTACAATGAACTTGATTAAAGTAATCAGACTCTCCGCAGGCCTGAATAACACTAATGATTACTGACTCCCCCTATAGATGCATGCATGGGAGGTTATAAATTATTGACCTTTGGTTTTCTGTCTTCACATGGATTCACATGATGTCTCACAGCTTCTTCTCTTCATGTCGTATTCGTTTATTTATGTCTATGAATGCAGTCGACCCATCTACGACTCTCCTCCTGCTTACAATGGCTGCCCTTCAGTCTGACACCACATTCAAAATATGGGTTGACTTTTACTTGGAAGTAACGGGGTAACACTAAGGTCAGCATTTGCCTGGGGGGAGGCCCACACTGTGTTGTCTCTATGACAAAGAGCCAGAGGGATAATGAATTATTGAAGAGATTATATTCTCCCCAATGAGCTGGATGGCAAGGCGCCGTGTGATTTCACAGAGCTTCCGAAATGCCACTTTGAGTCACGAAATGCTGTTTGAATGAACAGAACACAGAGGAAAAAGATCCTGTACACAACTGCAACCCATCTCTACCCAGACTCCATACGTCAGTCTGCCAAGGCTGCTTCCCTCTTTCTGATTAGTGATATAATACTCTTTCTGGGGGAGCTGACTGCATGCCAGATCATCTGGGTGTGTGTGGGCAGAATACATTGAATCTGTTGACTTGTTGGTGATACTATATTCAGACTCGGCGATGGCCCTGCACCGCTCAGTTCAGCTCCGTTCATCGGTCCTCTCTGTGTCAAACTGGGCTAAAAAGACTTCATCCAGCGCCTGTTGCTGTCAGACTTGTCCGGCTGTCCAGCGAATAATCCATCACCACTGGGTGGTCGTCAAGGCGACTGGCTCCTCCTCCATGGGGAGTCTGCACCAATGCGTCCCCGTTCTCCCAGCAAATTCTGATAGAATATAATTGAATAGAACAGTGGTTTTCAAAGTGGGGTCCGGGGACCCCCAGAGATCCTTGAAGGGGTTCTCCAGCTAAATTAGTTGATACACAGTAGCATCAAAACCAGTTCAAAATACAAATTAGTTTGGGTGACTTTGACATGAAAAAGTTTGAGAACCACTGGAATAGAATAGAAGAGATGGAATTATCATGACATCATCATAACCAAACATATATCCAGGTAGATAACGCTGGCAATGTTGACAAATTAGACATAGCTAATGTTCTGGACATTTTATTTTAATTGTGTAAATATCCATAGACATTCTACCCTGGAAATACCAGTTTTGTTTACAAACATTATAGAATCTTCTTTTAGCTGTTATGGTCCTAGTCTTTGAAATAGTCTGCTGGAGGATGTACAGGTTTGTAGATCCATTTAAAAAAAGTAACTTATTTTGGCATTTATTTTACCTATCTTTTCACATTTCTTTTATTTCTTTTTTTATTTACTTTTGATATATTTGTTGTTGTTGTTGTAGTATTGTGTAGAGGGGTGTGATTTGGACTTTGCTGCTGTGGGTGGAGATGAAGTAATGAAAGAAATTACAATTATGTTGGGGCCCACTTGCAATACCCTCGCGGCTCACAGGTTGAGAATCGCTTAACTAGTCAGTCGGTCTGTCGGTCAGTCTGTCTGTCCAAAATGTTTGTGTGAGAGCTGGTCCCAGTTTATCATGGATTATGTGCTCGTTTCATGATATCTGGGCAAGCTTCCTCATGCTCAGTCAAAACGAGCGATGGGCTCCACTCCTAAATCAGCAACTCTGCTGTTATTACTCAGCCGCCTCTGTTCCTGCGGGCCGACAGGCTGCCCTGCGCTGCATCGCTGAGGAGGAGAACCCATATGGAGCTGAGACCGCAGCAGAATGAAAACGAGGGCATTAAGAAGTCTGTTTGTATTTAATACAAAAGCTTGCCTTTACCAAAGAACAGGAAATGTTTCCACCCAGTTCTTCTAGCCCCTACGCTGAATGTCTTAGACCAGTGGTTCTCAACCAGTGGCCCGGGGACCACCAGTTGTCCTTGAGGAGTTTCCATGTGGTCCCCAGCTAAATGATGGAGAGTTGGTAACCAAATGGACCCTTATAGATCTTTAACTCTTGAGAGCGTAAAATGAAACCAAATGAACCCTCACGGGACTCCATTTGGTTTCATTTTACGCTCTCAAGAGAGAAATTATTGTTAAATATCTGCATAACTTAATTTACAAGAAGTCTACTCAATTAGAGAATGTAGAAGAATTGTTATTTTCACAAAATGTTATCCAAAGATAACAAAATATTATAAGTTTTGGGTCTGAGAGGCTAAATCTCATCAAATGGTGGTCCATGGCTAAAATGGCGAATAAATAATGGTCCTTGATATGAATTAGGTTGAAAACCACTGTCTTAGACGTATTAGTAGGCGGATATCTCAGATCGTCTGACTATACACGAGACTACCCCAGTGCTTGTTACTTGCGCCTGTGAAGCAGCGCAAGTACTGTATTCAGGGTCGTCATGTCGAAAGGAGTACACAACATATACACAACGTATATTAGTTATATAGTAGTAAATTAGTTATATAGTAGTATATTAGTTATATAGTAGTATATTAGTTATATAGTAGTATATTAGTTATATAGTAGTGTATTAGTTATATAGTAGTGTATTAGTTATATAGTAGTGTATTAGTTATATACTAGTATATTATTTATATAGTAGTATATTAGTTATATAGTAGTATATTAGTTATATAGTAGTATATTAGTTATATAGTAGTGTATTAGTTATATAGTAGTGTATTAGTTATATAGTAGTATAAGTATATTAGTTATATAGTAGTATATTAGTTATATAGTAGTATAAGTATATTAGTTATATAGTAGTATATTAGTTATATAGTAGTATATTAGTTATATAGTAGTATATTAGTTATATAGTAGTGTATTAGTTATATAGTAGTATATTAGTTATATAGTAGTATATTAGTTATATAGTAGTATATTAGTTATATACTAGTATATTAGTTATATAGTATAGTATATTAGTTATATACTAGTATATTAGTTATATACTAGTATATTAGTTATATAGTAGTAGTAAGTATATTAGTTATATAGTAGTATATTAGTTATATAGTAGTATATTAGTTATATATTAGTATATTAGTTATATAGTAGTATATTAGTTATATAGTAGTATATTAGTTATATAGTAGTATATTTGTTATATACTAGTATATTATTTATATAGTAGTATATTAGTTATATAGTAGTATATTAGTTATATACTAGTTTATTAGTTATATAGTAGTATATTAGTTATATAGTAGTATATTAGTTATATAGTAGTATATTAGTTATATGTATATATATATATACAAAGATATAATTATTATATATATATATAGTCTCATCCGCCGTCGTCCTAGTATTTTATAGGCACTATGCACATATGTCACGTGAAGTCCAACCAATCAAATTAAGCTTCGGCACTGGCATGAACAAATAGGCATAGGATTGATGACATCACTATTATGTCATGAATACAAAGAAAGATGATATATATATACATTGTAAAATATATTAATTCACATTGATGACCAACGTTTAATGCAGATAAGGTCAGATGCTCACAATGGACATCTGGGCACACGAGTTTCTAGACATCAGGGGCACACCGGATAAGTGGGCATACGAACATGTGGGCACACGAGATGAATCGGCACATGGACATATGTCACACAAGATGACTGGGCACACGGCCAAGAGTTCACAAGAGTTCACAATACCACAGGCCAGGAGACCACCAGACTTGAAACTTCAGATGTCCTGCCATCGCCAAGACAATACATTTTCAGGGGATTCCCAGGCAATAAGAGGGACAAAGAAGGGCATTTAAAATGCTGAATTATTTTGATGATCACTGCTTTTATGATGCTAATTAATCTGAGTAACTGGTCAAGGACCCCTTCAAATCACCTTTCGCCTCATAATGAGTGTGTAGTGACAGCAACTTCTTTTCAGGGGCAAAACAGTGCCTTTTTAAGGGCAGAACAGGGAGGAAAAAATGCCTTTTCAGGGCATTTTCAGGGAAACAACAGTTCAGTAACTACTACAGTTCAGTAACTACTACAGATGGTCACACTGGACATCTGGGCACACGAGTTTCTAGACATCAGAGCACACCGGATAAGTGGGCATACGAACATGTGGGCACACGAGATGAATCGACACATGGACATATGTCACACAAGATGAATGGGCACACGGCCATTCATCTTGTGTACTACATGTTATATACTAGTATATTAGTTATATAGTATGTGATCATGTGTACTACAACAATGATCAAGAAAATAATATAACTATTGAAGTCAAAGACACATATTATTCAGATCATGACTTAATTACAATAAATGTATCTACAAACCAAGAAAATGTTGTACTTGATATTAACTGAACTATTTTTTTTTGATAATTACTACATTACCATACTATACTTGAAACACTGTTTTTAGCGGCGCTAGCCGCTCTATACCTTTAGGTATAGAGCGGATATTAGCCCTCTATACCTGGCTTTTGCGTCAACGTTCTGATTGGTCAGGCTCGCCAAGGTTCTGATTGGTCAGGTCCGTCAACGTTCTGATTGGTCAGGCTCGCCAAGGTTCTGATTGGTCAGGTCCGTCAACGTTCTGATTGGTCAGGCTCGCCAAGGTTCTGATTGGTCAGGTCCGTCAACGTTCTGATTGGTCAGGCTCGCCAAGGTTCTGATTGGTCAGGTCCGTCAACGTTCTGATTGGTCAGGCTCGCCAAGGTTCTGATTGGTCAGGTCCGTCAACGTTCTGATTGGTCAGGCTTTTGCGTCAACGTTCTGATTGGTCAGGCTCGCCAAGGTTCTGATTGGTCAGGTCCGTCAACGTTCTGATTGGTCAGGTCCGTCAACGTTCTGATTGGTCACTATTCATGACATCACTATGCTACTATTCATGACATCACTATGATGTCTTATAAATTGTATAGATTATTTCATAACACATACATATCTTTCTGGTACCACATTTATACACACGCACACACAAAGTTTATTTTTTAGGTACCCACTCTATCAGCTATGACAGATCAGTTTTTGCCACTTACCTTGGAATGCATTTGGTGATTCGCTTCCAATGGCACTATTTAGTGCCACTGGAAACCTTGAAATAAATTTACAGAGATTTAATATTGTTTCTCTAGTAGAAACACATATCTATGACAAAATATATCAAAGGCGCCGCTACCTTCACACAGGTGTGATTTTTTTTTTTTTTTCAATATATTTTTTTTGTACTAGCACTGCATTTTTTTTTTTATTTAAGTTTTGACTATATTTTAAAAATAACATTTGTTTGTTTACTATCTTTATTTCCCTTTTTTTTCTCAAGGCGCAAGTTAGCAATTGACAGATTTCAGTCTTGTTTATTCTGGAATCCAAAGGTGTTCCTAAAGGAAAGAAAAATACAACTTTTTGAGGGGGATTGATGGATTGTTAACATTCAGCCATTAGGCTGACAAGCCAGGATTGTCATCTGTCTGGGGCATTTGAGGACAATTAAATGTTTTGGGGTTGTGCGCATGAATGAAAAGGGGGGAAAGGGACATAATAAAGGACACTACATCATTACGAGGCAAACAAAATGACAAACTATTATGAAGACAAATCTTTGGACATCGAACACATTGAACAGACTTGTGGCATGTTATAACTAGGACGGGCATGACCTTCAATGTTATCTGGCCCAAATGTCAATTCATAGTCCAGACAAAGCATATATACACTGACTGGACTCCACTGAGGTCCACGTGGACTAAAAGTATGCAAAAAAATGTGTACCTAGCGTTTACATATACCGGCATGCAGCATTGCAGTGAAAAGCTGTTCTCTAGTTGGGCTTTGTATGCTATCCAATGTCAGTGGATCCCACGTCATTCTGAATAGATTGCTGTCATTTAATGTTCTGTGTCACTGTTCATTATTGTTATCAAGTATGTTTGTATCACCAGTCGGTGAAACATATTCTTTTTATATCCATAGATTAGACATAGACTACTTGGCATTGCAGTATGGAGCCTGGCTCCTGCCGGCGTATTGCATTCCTCTGGTTGACTAGTACTACTACCCACACATCCCATTAGACATGGACAGGAGCATTGTAATTGGCTAGTAGTGTAGCTCACATAAGCCGGATGGACAGCTTGCTATCAATTGGCTAGTTCCAGCTCCAGTTCCTGCGACGCATATCCCCCATAGCCTGGAGGGATGACTCCTCCGTAATAATTATTAATTCACCGAAATGACAGTTGCTGTTAACCGATAAACGTATATATTGGAGAATTGGGGTCCATGGCCTGGTGGCAGTCTGGACAATATTTTTTTTTGTGGTTTGCAGACAGACAAAGACAATGTAACACTTTCTCCCCAAACTTGGCCCGAAGGCTGAGTTCCAGGCCCCCATTAGAGACTGTGCAGGCTAAGGTATTAAGTCTGTGGTGGGTAGCTCTTACTTCCTATTCCTATATTAAGCCAGACGGAATGGTCCATCCCGCATATATTCTCCAGCCCTTGGTTAGTCACACAGGCTCAAACTAATGGTTTAAGCTCTAGATCATTATGTGTCACTGCATTGACTACTGCATTTGAAGAGCTTTGCTCCATAATGACATCTCCCACCGCTTGAGGACAGTGACACCTGGGTCATACATCATATATTGATAGCACCAAATGAAATCAAGTTGTAGCACATTTTAATGGATAGGCCTAGTAGGTAATGGTAACTCCAGTCCCCTTGGTAGGTAAAATTATATCACTGTTGCAGGCTGGATCCACTATATATGTTACAGTACGATTGGGATATCAGTCAGATTGAAAAATTAGCGCTCGTTTTCTTCTACGTCGCCGCCCGTGCTACAAAGCGGACGCTCCCTCCTCCCTGGACCGTTCAACCAGCGAGCGCACCGTCCGCGGCCAGCTAAAAAGTCAAATGTAAACTGTCCGGTGAACGCCAACGGCAAGATAAAATTAAACAGCCTTGGGAAACGGGAGCTACTAGGCCCTAAGCTGAGTGGCTGACGGGTTCGTGGCTGTAGCTACGGTAGGCCCCGTCCAAGCCGAGCCGTCCTCCTCCGGCCCGGGGAGGCGACATGGGACAGGGACCCCGAGAAGTCCCATCAGCTTAGTGGTTTAGCTTCACTCTCCCGGTCTCGAGACGAATAAAAATAAGCATAAGGGAAACGTGTTGTGCAATAAAGCAAGTCATCCTGATTCCTGCATTTGAGTTGGAGTGCTGAAGGTTATTTTTTGTATTTTTTTGTACATTTTCTTGCATTGACCCGCACATCCCATATTGGGGTCGAGACGTGCACGAGTGTTAGTTGGTGTAAATATATATATATACGCAGACACAGTAAATTTCAGTGTGAACTGACAATAAAGTATTATCGTATCGTATCGTATTATCGTATAGTGCTTGTGTGTTTAGGTAAATACATACCCATTCAGCGGCCATAGAAGAATGGGTAGAGAGAGCGTGTTTGTGTGTGTGCGCGTGCGTGCGTGTGTAAATATTTTGTTTTGGGGTAAGCAAACTTCATTTTGTGTGCTTGTGCTTGCAACTGTAGACATTGTTCACATTGGTGTGAAATTTAAGAACAATGTTTCGGATCTTAACAAGCGCTCTGCTCTGTCGTGGAAATATGTAACTTTGTTCAGTTAACAGCATTTCTCAAAGATACCTTCTATTCGGTGGTTTTGCAAAAGCCAGCGTTTGCATTGTCTATGGGGAGTATCAAATTAAAATGGTAATACAAGCATAGGGCGGCAGGATAACAAAAACGAAAAAATATGAAGTTACAAAAGTGCATTAAAATGCAAATGTGATGAGAAGCATGATTACCAATAAAGTTCAATTTCATCCAGCATTAGCAGCAGTCATATACAGGATTTACTTCCCATTCTTTATCTAATCTTGTTGATTAATGCAGTCTATTGGAGATGTCTGGCTGTGTGAATTGGAGAAGGATTGGTGAGTACATGTCATGAATGCATTTATGTTTCGCTGAAACACCATGTCAGGGTGCAACAAAGGTCTCTCTCTCTCTCTCTCTCTCTCTCTCTCTCTCTCTCTCTCTCTCTCTCTCTCTCTCTCTCTCTCTCTCTCTCTCTCTCTCTCTCTCTCTCTCTCTCTCTCTCTGATCTGCTATTTATGCCACTGTCTGAATACAGTCACACAGTAAAACCATCAGTGTTCATTTCCCAAAGTGTAAAATGTGACATTTTACTTGGTGTTAGATCATCAATGTATTTCTTTTGTTTTGCAAAGTGTCTTTGCTAGAAAAGCACTCAATAATCTCAAATGAAACAACAAGCTGCAAACAAACTAACTGCAGTCATGGTCCATTTAATGTTCATTTAAATGTATTGTTTTATATATATATATATATATATATATATTGTCGCATTCCTGAGATTTTTTTTTTTAATAAAATCTCCATGAATTCAAGGCTTCATGGGGTGTGTAATTGATAGAAAATACGTAATTTTTTGGGTGAACTACTCCATTAAATGCTGTATTCTGGATTTTGGTTCTACCCTAATGGTTCCCAAGACATGTGGCCCATAGGTCAGGAGCCTAGTATCTCCTGTTTCAGTCTTTGGCATGACCCAGAGATTGAACCATGACCCCCCCAATCTCAGGGCGGACCAAAAGGCGGGGCATAGTATAGTACTGTATATTTAAGGAAATATTATAAAAGTAAGTAGCCCTGGGAACCAACGGTTTGCGAGTCATATGCACGCGTGCAGCACCCTTAACCTAAAACGTCTTCCAGCGGCTATGACTGACGGTGATCACGCACCAGCTACAAGAAGGAAGCTCTCAGTCTCTCCCTGCTAAATATATTTCCTGTACACTCGCTACTAGGGGTGGGACGATATATCGATATATCGCGATATATCGATACTTTATCCCGCGATAAATCATTTTTAAAAAATCGATATTAAAAAAAAGTTTTTTGTTTTTTTTCTTAGTTTGTGATACGTTGTTTTTCCAACTCTGTATTTGTGTAATGATGATTTTTAACTGTTTGGTGCTATTTTATGTGTTCATGAATTGAATACAAGGACTATCGTGATATATCGTTGGTGAAATTTCTTGCAATATATAACGAATATCGTGATATCGCAATATATCGAATCTTGTCGAATATCGTGATATATATTGTTATCGTGGGCCGAACATCGTGATATATATCGTATCGTGAGGTACCCATATCGTCCCACCCCTACTCGCTACCCCTAGCCCGATCTGTGACCTCCAACTTCATTGAAGCTCAGGGACCTTGTCACATAGATAATACCATCTGGCATAATTTCAATGTAGTGGTAAAATTAAAAGAACAATCTTTTAAATCTTTTAAAAAAGGAGACGTCCTTGATCTGCTGCTGATAGAGAATATGCACTCCTGTGTTTAGCTAAATAACAAGTTTGTTATGGCTGTGCATGTTAATATTAGCATCAGCACCTTGCACAATGGTTTTCAATGGGTTTCAATACCTTTCGTTTTTGTTCTTCTTTTTCTTTAAGTAAGCTATCCAAAACAGTAGTGAGAGATAGCAGTGTGTGTGAGGTCGGACTGAGGGCGGCTGTGGTTGTGAATATTAGGCTGTACATCACATTAAACTCATTTTCGTTTTATTTTATTGGCCTGCGGACCACAGTGGTCTGCAGATAACAGATAAGTGTCCACGGTCCCTGCTCCATTGTACTGCAAACCAGCAGGCCACTCTGGGCTACCTTAAATAACCCTAACAGCCGCCCTTACGCTAACCTGCCCCCTCCAGACACACGCACGCACATACGCAGCACACATGCATGCACTCTCTCTCTCTCTCTAAAAAGAGGCCCCAAATCCAAGGATTTGGTGCATCCGTGGATAAGACGGTGAAATCAGCAAACAGACATTGGTGGAAAAAGTACTCAAATTCTTTACTCAAGTAAAAGTAACAATAATGCAATATAGAAATACTCCGTTACAAGTAAAAGTCCAGAATTAAAAATTGACTCGAGTAAAAGTACAAAAGTATTGACATCAAAATGTACTTAAAGTAACAAAAGTAAAAGTACTAAAATGTTTGAAAATAGCAGATCTACAAGCTCACAACGCGATGCGACGCGTTGTGAGCTTGTAGATCGGCTATTTTCAAATAGCCTATACATGAAAGTGGTTAATGTATGTTTTATAATATCATAATTTGTATCTGAAAAGTAACTAGTCACTAAACTTTTCAAAACATTGTAGTGGAGTAAAAGTACAATATTTGCCTCTGAGATGTAGTGGAGTAGAAGTAAAAGTACAGTACTTAAGTAAATGTACTTAGTTACTTTCCACCACTGACCACAGAGGACATGATCTAGAATCCGTGTAAGAGCCTTGCTCCCCCTCCCTTCATCCACCACCACATCCTGGGGCTCACCTCCAACGTTCACTGAGCCTGTTCACTGTGTTGGCGGAACTCCGGAACTCACCGGAGTGACCGAGGGAGACCTGGATGCCCTGATCAATGCAAGCTGTGGGGTGTGAGATAGTTCACCGACATTGACATGTTGTTGATACTGTCATTTCTCATATTAGGGGGGGGGGGAAAATAAGCAGCTTCTGCTTGATGTATGTGCTACTTTTCAAGCTAGTACAATATTATTGTACTGCTCAAATGGCTACCGCTACAACTTATACTGCATTTACACATTGCATTAAAATGCGTCTGGGGCAATCAGATAGTCAATGCGCCCAAAGCACACTGGGGATGGATTGAAATCCAATTGCTTTTAAACCACCTTAGGACGTGGTTGGACACGCACTGGCAACTTCACTAAGTATAAATGGATCTGCCACTCCAAGCCACACACGTCATCTCTCTCCCAAAACATTCCGTGCCCAACATCAGTGGAAAGAGTAATAGCATGCAGGCTTGCACTTGTAATGCTTGTAAATGCAACAATGCGTGTATAAGATTTGGGGATTTAGGGAAGGCCCACCATCCCCACCAAAACTACAGCAGCTACAATACGATGAAAACAGAAACGATAGAGGAGCAACAGGATTTCTATCTTCTAAGACAGTTGATACTGGCCATTGCTTTGTTTACCAGGACATTTAAGATTGGTAGTAAAGACAGGGTTAACTGATGGCGTACCCTGATCACAAACTGAAGTATCTTTTTCCTAACTTTTACATCCCACTCTAGGAAGCTGGAATAGAAGAGTAATGTTTTCGTGGGAAATCTTATCAGGATCACAATACACAGTTGAGCCACTTAAGCCATATTTTATACTTTTGTTGTGCGATGATGTCGCACAGCAGAAACAGGGAATCTATAAGATCCCAACGCTTCACATTAAACCTCACAAAAACATGTAGTAATCCTGGTCGCTGTACCGCCTCCCCCATGACAGCCGGGGCGCCTGATGGAGGGGAAGGGAACTGGTTGGAATAACGTGTTCCTTCCACACGCTACGTCCAACCAGGGAAACTCTCCCCTGTCAGGTGACAAGAAGGTCAGTTGGCTCTCATGCCACCGGCTTCGAATGCTATCAATGCATTGAATGGGAGATTATCACGTTTTATCAGACCATTGAATGGGCGAAGTAGGCGAGCTACCGTCTACCCCGCGATTTGTCAGACCATTCATTGGGCGTAATCAGGAGCTACTGACCTACCGACGGAGGCGGAGCAGTCCCCACAACAATATTTACGATTCTGTCCATATCGGTACATAACTCGAACGGCGCTGAGTAGGCACAGGCGAGGGTCGCACCGCTCCGGACGGCAACTCAGTCGCCTTAGCTCCTTCGGTGGCCCGTCGCGGGGCTCCACCTCGCCTGAGACTGCGCGCCTCCGTCATGGTCCGAAACCGAAACAACCAAAACCAAAACCGAAACTAAAGTATTTAAGTCATCTCCGTCGGTAGGTCAGTAGCTCCTGATTACGCCCACTGAATGGTCTGATAAATCGCGGGGTAGACGGTAGGTCGCCTACTTCGCCCATTCAATGGTCTGATAGAACGTGATAATCTCCCATTCTATGCATTGATAGCATCCGAATCAGGTGCTCATGCATTGAAGGAGGCATGAGCTCGACCTGGGCTCCCTAGGCTGGTGGGGGGAGTGTAGCGCCCAGGATCACTTAGAAAATTGGCACCGGGTGAAAAGAAAGGGTTACAAAATCGCGGGGTATTAAAAAATTTAAGAAAAAAAAAGAAACCGCCGATAAGCGGATTTAGGGTTGGTTTCTCTTTTTACTTTGGGAATTATTGAAAAGCTAATATTCTGATGATATAATTTGATTTATTTAATACCTCAAATGGTTTATCTTAATCTGATGCTCTGAAAGGCTTCCAAGCTCAAATTATGACTCATCAATGTTTCATTTCTCATCATTATGCACAGAAAACAGGCTGTGGGTCATTTTCATACACCCCTCAGGCACATATAGTAGTATTCCAAATACTATGCACTCATGTTTATCTCAATTGTACCATTTTGGATTGTACAGCTACCTGGCCATGATATATGTACGTCCAAATTAAATATTATGGAGCATTTTCAGTTGCCGCTGTGCTCCGTATAGCAGACAACAAAGGCATTTCTCTCTGTCATTGCATGGCCGAACAGGTCTCAATATCACACTTATCAGCACATAAACAAACGTGAACGAGGGACAGCGAGTGGGCATTAATTTATGAAAAAAATATAAGTTGAAAAATTGAGAGGTTTCTGCCAGACAGCAACAATATACTACCTATGAAAGATTTACACTGTCTGCAACTCCTGGCTATAAGCCTGTCCTATATGCCTGCATCTCCACTCTAGGAATGGCATTTTTCTTTATTAGGTGAAGGTGCTTCACCTAATAACAAGAACAACAACAAAGCAGCCTCCCCTTTTTTCTTTTTGCATTGGTATTCCTCCATGCAGTGATGGAAGAAGTACAGTACTCACATGTTTTATTTAAGTAAAAGTATCAATATTGCAATGTAGAAATACTCTGTAAAATTCCAGAATTAAAAATGTACTAAAATACAAAAGTATTGGCATCAAAATATACTTAAAGTACCAAAAGTAAACCTAATCGTTGTGCAGAATGTCCCATTTCACAAGTTCTAATTGTATACAAATCTTTTGAAAATAGCAGATCTACAAGCTCACACTGCATCGCATCGCGAGTCTCGCGACGCCTTGTGAGCTTGTAGATCTGCTATTTTCAAATGGCAGAAATATATATAGGGCTAATGTATGTATGTATAGTGGTTAATGTATGTTTTGTGATAATAATCTAAATCTACAAAGTAACTAGTAACTAAAGCTGTCAAATAATTGTATAGGCCTAATTGTATATTTTTCTCGAGATGTAGTGGACCTTAAGTAAAAAGTAAACCTGTTAACAATCCTGTATAATTTGCAAAGAAATCCTATACACAGCATACCCAAAGTAAATTGATTGTTGTTCTTGAACCATTTGGAATAAATGCATGGGCATGGTCTCATTTTGAAGGTAACACTTTTACTTTACTTTTTTTTTAGTTTGCATCATTTTAATCACAAGGCCTGTACCTTTAAAATGGTATATAGCTTGCCTAGGTAGGTGACACACACACTGACACTTATGTACACTTGTTTGTTTGCAAATGTTAACAGGTTAATAAACAGAAAATGCATTTTCAGGTCAGGATACCAATTGTATCCATTCAGGAGAGACAACTCATACAGGATACAGGGTAAACAAGTGAAATTGGAAGTGATGACACAAATAAATGAGCAGACAAGTCCCGGAAACGACCCGCTGTGATTGGCCAGTAGTCACTTTGACTGGCAGTTGTGCCGAATGCTCACCCCAAAACATGATTTGCGAGACTGTGGCCATTCGTGTGGGACAACCAAGGCATGGATGCGTGTGTAATGACAACTAATAACAGATTCATGAAAACAAAATAGCGTAAGTAGCGATATGCTTATGGCATACAGCTCCACTCTATGGGGTCTGCTGGGGAAACTGGATGACAGGGGCAATTCTGCAAATAGACCCCATAGCCAGTCATTTGGGATCAATATAAGTAGGGAAAAAGGCTATACGTTATTTTCGTCCGGACCTGTCCTTTAACACACACAACAACATTGCATAGATTCCACATATTCCACAGATGACACATTATAAAAACTGGGTTATTCTTTCCCTGATACTTACTCAGGAGGCAATTTTTCAAACAGTGATCTGACATGCACGCATCCCCGAAGGTCAGCTCCCATTTGCATGTATTAGCTCTAGAATTACCACAGTTTCACCATATAAGCTGTTTGTAGTTAGACATGCATGGCTTTGAGACGGGTTTAAGCTACATTATTAATCTATTTCTGTCTGGATAAATGGCCGCCCGAGGCGGGAAATAGAGGCTTGAGCTGTGGATGTCTCACACCCCCAACCCCTCTCTAAATGGTATTTATTTACCTCTGGGGACGGAAATGGGACCCCTGTCAGGGAGGGAAAGTGAAGGAGTGAGTGACGGGAGAAAGAGTTGTAGGATGGGAGGACGAGGGGAGGACAGAGACGGAGAGCGATTGCGGGGGAGAGTGCATTAACACTGATTACACCTCTACTGCCTGTCTGCTGGTGTTTTGCAGTGCAGTGATCCTCTGCGCTTGTGCAGCCCTCCGTGTTGTGAATTCAAGGGAAGTTTGTGCTCTCATTTCGTAAGGTGCTTTGGTTAACCAATCCGTCAGGCTGCTTCATATGAAAAAGAAAAACCTTCATTCTACCCCGCCCTGCTTTAGTTCTTTCCTATTTCATGATCTTTCTGGGTCACAGGAGCCTTGTCAGGCGGCAAACTATTTGGCTCTTTATGTTTTACACCGTACTATTGATCTCTTACACCTTTTGGAATCCGGGAAGTGAGGGTAAAACCTGCAGCATAGTCTCCAAACGAAGCCACAACTTTTATTCGGCTTCGGGCAGGGCTTTGCCAAATATAGAGGTGTTTGTACCTCCTAATCCCCTCAGCCAACCCAACTCTTCAAAACAACAACAAAAATCATTACTGGCAGAATCAAGCCTTGGGCAGAATGTGGAAAGTCAGACATTGTTGGAGGTGCAAAGAACTGCCAAACAGTATGTCGAAAAGGCACTTCCCAAGTTATTATGATGTAATTGTGTTCGGTTGGAGTATGACGCAGCCTTTACTCTGCAGTTGTTTTGCTGTAAGTCACTCTGGATGTGCAAGTCAGCTAAATGTAAAATATAAATATATATAGATTTTTTTTTGTTACATAGAATATCGTATCCGGTACAATGCAAAGTACCCAAACCAAACCTCTGCATTTCCGTGCCAGTTAAAATATGGCCACTGCTCCGGGTTGATTAAAGTGTATCTTTATCCCAGGGTGAAGGAGCTGATGCAGTGCATATTCAACCGGGTGGTGCAGTCGAGCCTCGTGGCAACACACAAAATGCAGAGGGCCTGTCACTGGCCATGATGATGCTGTAAGAAGAAACAAATTATTCTTTCTACCCCCTTCCTCCCTCCCCTGTCAGTGTGGCTCACCTTACTGCAAAACTGAAATACACATCCAGATTCATAATTTGCCATGACTAAGGATGTCACGCACATCATATGAGGTGAAGCAATTTCCCCCCTCCTCTAATTGGTTACCCACTGGGATTCGGGGATGCTACAAAAACACAGGTATGCATTTTTTTCCCCAGCGTGCGGTGTTGTGGTCTTATTTGCATACATGGGAACTGAGAAGTGTCTTCCTTCCGACAACTCTCACAACAACCCTGCGGATTATAGGTGAGGTATATAATGTAAGCAGAGGCAGAACTCTCTCTCTCTCTCTCTCTCTCTCTCCTTCAAAAGTGATTATCCTGCCGTGTATGAGGCAACACCTCCTGGGTTTAAAAAGAGGTTGACTGTTGTTATTGATCTGCAGGCACTGACCTCCGAGGTCGGAGAACAGCGAGCTGTCACAAGCTTCAGAAACCCCAACATTTCAAACTGTAAGTATCGCAGGCCAAGGAGAGGTGAGAATGGGAGGAGTTGCTCTGGTATCACAATCAGTGATCAGGTGCGTGTGTGGTTGTGCATGTTCACGTGTGTATACCCTATCCGTATGTGCAGCGGGGCAGCCAGGTGCTTGAGTGCTATGTGTCTAACAGCCAGTGGTATACTCAAGTACTGTACTTAAGTACAATTGTGAAGTATTTTTACTTTACTGGAGGAGTATTTACAATTTCCAATACTTTTACTTCTACTCACATCTCAGAGGAAAATATTGTACTTTTTACTCCACTACAATTATTTGAAAAAATGAGTTACTAGTTACTGAATATTATTACAAAATATTATTTAAAAATATTACAAAAATATAATTACATTAACCACTTCAACCCTATTGTGCGATGCGACGCGTTGTGAGCTTTTAGATCGGCTATTTTCAAAAGATTTTCATACTTTTGGTACTTTAAGCTCGTTAGCTGGGATATTAGGATTGTACTCGAGGCATTTTCACCTCCCTTCTCTCGCTAGGTGAGCTTTAATGCCACAATCACTATCTCGGAGTGTGGCTGGCATGTCCGGTCTGTCCTCAGTCTTTATTAAGCCCCAAGGCTACAGCGAGGAGGTGGACCTTACTGCAGCCCTTACGTGACTGCTTGTGTCAAAGGGACACGGTTCCACGCGGTGCCTCTTGTAGTAAACTGGCATGGCGGGTCATCCCGGCCCCCTCCCGCTGATCATGCTGAAACATCAAAGAGACATTTCAAAGAAAGCAAGTAATGGACACTGACTGTCTCTCCCTCACAGGTGTAACACGGGGTGCAGTGGGGACGTTCAATCTCCTTGACAACCAAGCCCACATTACTGAGAGGGCTGGTTGAGGGCAAAAGTTGACAAGTGGCCAACTTTGGTACTGCATGTTTGGGCTCACACCCAGAAGAGTTCATGACTCAACCAATGGGTTCGACCATAGACTGTAAAACATATGGACAAAGGGAGCCCCATTCGTTTACTTTATACAGACACATTTTTAAGCCACTTTTTTGGCAAATTCAAATCTGCCATCTTTGAACTTCCGGTCCCGAAAATAAACTGGAAATGACTTATATTGGGTGCAACCACAGCGAGGGCGGGTCTTCACTCGGTAGAACCAGTAGAAGCCCTTGAAGCATACCCTACTTTATCATTGATTTTTGTGTGTGTGTGTGTGTGTTTGGTTTCATGGGAAACCAAACATCTACCTCTCATCCAAAAGTGAATCCTCCTGGGGCAATGGAGATACATTCACTATTCTTTGACCCCTCCTTTGAGATCTGCTATTTGTTTTTGTTATTTTTTAATATTCTTTTAAATGAAAGAAATATTTTACCAATCAAAAGTATTAACAAGATATTCTGACTGCATTGGATCCAATGGAACACAGGTTCTTTTTATCCATTTTCTGAACGATTAAAGAGAACGATTAAAAAAAACATTACATTCTCAATGTATTACAGACTTACTGTATATACTTTTTTCTTCTTTTTTAAAGGAAACAGCAATAATACAATTTACAATCAAGCAGGCAAAATAAGGTTCACCAACCATAAAACCATCATATAAGCTACACTAATATGTTTTTGAGTGCATCTGCACTGGCGATAACATGCTGTGTGAAACATGTGCGTGACCATATAAAAACATATTTTACCCTTCACTTTATACTCTCGGACTCTCTAAAAAGAAAAATGCACTTGCATGGGCTCTCTTTCATTCTAGGGTCAAGAAGCTCTACATTGGTGTCAGAGGTTTTTATGCGCCTCACCAAGGATTCAAAGTTTATTTCTTCAGGCAAAGTGCTGGCATGTGCTGGCATGTGCTGCCTCTGTGGAACCTGCATGTGCCATGTCAGCCACTTCCAGGGACCTAACTGCGAACCTTGCACAGGTACAGTATGAGGACCTTCCAGCTACAATGTATCCTGTGGAGGGCTGTCCAATAAGACTTTTCTCCCAGGGTGTGTGAGCTGTGCACAGCTGAACCTCTCCTTGGTGGGGAAGGCCAGGGCTCTACACAGTTATAGGAAATGGACGCAGAAGCCTACTGCTTCAGATGGGACAAAAAGGGACTCTTTGTCCATGTTCATGTGGCCCACAAACACGCTGTTCCCTCATTCAATTTCATCCCATGGTCATCAGCGACACAAACACGGCAAGTTTGTGAATCGGTCAAATCAAATCAGACTTTATTTGTATGGCACATTTCCAATGACAAAGGTCGGACCAAAGTGCTGCACAGAGCATATTAAAATACAGACAGGCAAGAAAAGAGAAAAGAAACTAAAACGGAGGAAAACAAAAAACATAACACAACAAAAAACGAAACAACATATCAATATATGCAGCACATCAAAGGTATGTATGCCGTGAGGGCCAGGGCAATTATGTGGTTAAACAGCATTGAAAGCCAGCGAGAAAGAATGAATTCTTTAAGGATTTCAAAATGGCCAATGACTGAGCAAAGTGAATGGGGAGTAACAGGGTATTCCAGAGTCTGGGGCCGGCCACCACGAAGGCTCTGTCACCTTTGGTCTTGTACCGAGTATCAGGCACAACCTCATGACATAAAAGTTATTTCCCAACGGACCAGTCAAAAAAGAATAAGCAACCGATCCTGCTGTCCAAGTAACCTTTCAACGGCTTTCTGTGCCTGCCTCCCCAGAGTGTCTGACAAGGCCGTGGTCATGTCGGCGTCTGGCATGGTTCTGGCCTGGGTGTGTCTTAATTGTTGCTATGGCAGTGGTCTTCAACGTCCTTCAGGCCAAGGACCCCTTAGCTGAGACAGAGATTAAGTGGGACCCCCACAACATATTGTAAAATTGTGTTGCAGATTCACCTTTTTCATAGATTTCATAGATAGCTTCATACACTTGTTTGACAGCACTATCATCAGTGTTGGATTGATGTTAATGTTCAGACATTTAACTACTTAAACCATCAATACTTAGTAAACCTGACCTTTCACTTAGTCTGCTCTTTTTTCCCTCTTTGCCAAACCTAGCCGATCTACAAGCTCACAACGCCTCGCAGCTGAGCAAAACCAGCATCTACCCAAACACAATGGTACTTGCTTTCATTCTATTGCAGAAGGACAACCCAATCTACAAAGGCGCATCACAATAACAGTCAACCCAAAGTACAAAGAACATTGACAGAATAGTATGGGAATGGAGAAAACTTTTCTTTTTTCAACTGACATGCAACAGAGCACAACAATGAAACAGCATCCTTTTGTCTGAACTATTGTCAGCAGTGTGTCATTACTTTGACAGGATGGAAGAAGGATATTACATCTGACTCATTCTCCTTTGATCCTATGACGTGCTATTTTTCATCTATAAATGCATGGAATCTCGGTCTGTTTGTCTGTCCCCTGCATATCTCAAGAACCGTCCAACCGATTGACTTGCCAAACTTGCCATATGTCTGTCTGTATATCTGTCTAATGTCATCAATACGACATCATATGTCGTAGACATCGAAGCGCCAGTCACCCTTGCTTTCACCTTAAAATAAAAAATCCTTGAATGTCCATCTGTACCAGTGTCCTCTCCTTCTTCGCTGCATCATATAACTGACATCATAGCCTCCAAGTAGGCTACTATTATAATGCGGATTCGGTACGCTACTCTGTACTCTGACAATGGGTACAACTGCTACTCTGCCAACGGGTAGGCCTACAGCAGTGTTGTATAACCAGGGGGGGTATGCGTTCCCAATGGTCATAGTTCCCAACGGGCATCGGCCTATAGTGTATGTTAAATATAACCCCCCCCCCCCCCCCCCCCAACCCCAACATTATTTTGTGCTAGTCTGACAAATATGTAAATGGTCTTTTATCAACCCCCTTGTAAAATAAAATGATCATATTTATGCTGACACATGGTTAGATATTGTTATTCAGGTCTCGAATAATAATAAAAAGAGAGACGGCTATTTCAAACGCCCCGCATGATGCATTATGATGATGGTGAATCAAAGTCTAAATATTAGATGTACCACCACTGCCCTCTAGAGGAGAGGAGAGGGTACTGTCGTCATGCCACATATGACAGCAATGAGGGCATGTTCTCTCTTTAGATTCACTTCATCATAGTGTGGCTCATAGTAGAAGCTACTTTATTATGCGAACAGAAAGACCCTGCCTCTGGTGCACCCTGGTGCCTTCATGGTTCATCAGAAGGCCTTTTGAATTTACCATACAGTGAAATCCCAAATGTGGAGTACTGTTACTTCTCTGCACAGCTTAAATTTACAGCAGGCTTGGAGAGGAAGGGGGGGATATAATGGAATTGCAGTTCACCGGTGCATTGGATCGGATCGTGTAAGCGCAGTGAAACAGTGGGGGACTTTCAAATCTAAATGGATATTTGGGTTTCCTTTGCAGCCCACAGATGGCTGCTGATGACCTTCCTCGGGGAGTTTAGTAAAGCAAAATTAATCATAGCTCTTACTCTAGCCAATGGAGCCCCCCCCCCCCCCCCCCCATCCCCTCTCCCTGTGTCACAGGACAGGCAGGCATGCTGATTCTTAACAGTGGTTTCAGTGCTTTTGGTGAAGCAGAGAAAATGACTCCATATGCCTCTTCACCCCCTGCATGCATTCCCTCTCATCTTTGTCCTGTGAAAAATGTGGGCCTGTGAATATCACAGTCTCGCCCATCCCAGCGTGTGAAGAAGAAAGGGGAATAGGCAGAGGCAGCCCTGCCTCGCAACAAGGCGATGGGGGGGTAGGTGTGAGGGAGGGAGGGAGGGAGGGTGGATGGATGGGCGCCAGCCAGCCAGCCCAGGAGACAATTACACAGTGGTGGAAAAAGTACTCACATCTGTTACTTAAGTAAAAGTATCAATACAGCCATGCAGAAATACTCTGTTAGAAGTAAAAGTCTGTAATTCAAAGAAAATAATTTAAAATGTATAAAAAAATCTTTTGAAAATAGCAGATCTGCGAGCTCACAATGCAACTAGTAAATAAAGTTTTCAAATAACTGTAGTGGAGTAAAAGTACAATATTTTCCTCTGAGATGTAGTGGAGAAGAAGTAAAATTGTGTTGAGTATTAATTGAGTACATGTACTTAGTTCATTTACACCACAGGAATTACATAATAAAACACTGCAACATGCTTGCAAGCACTGTTGCTACTGCTTCTAGATTACAGAGTGTGTTTTGCAAGTGAGTGGATTGAATAAATGACTATACCTACTATTAATGTGAACGCTTAATTGTTGCTGAAAGGTGTGTACTACATGTTTGTTAAATAGCCAACAGAACTTTTCATAGCCAGAACTAGAAAGCATCAAGTGTACAGGAAGACATATATATATATATATATATATATATATATATATATATATATATATATATATATATATATATATATATATATATATATATATATATATATATATATATATATATATGATGATTGATGATTTATTATGAATTGATTGATTGAAATTTTTATTAGGCAAAAGAATGTAAAACAACACAGTTACGTTTATAATACTTTTGAATACTTTTTAATAAGAAATTAAACTTTTAAATGAAAAACGTAGATAGTCTTGATTAAAATGTAACAGGGTCATGTGATTAGTGTGAAGACCCCTCCCTCCCCCACCAAAAAGTGACCTTTCATATGACCAGGTCTTTTGGACCATTTCAAATGACCAGGTCCAGGCCCGGATTTACAGAGCCCTATCTCTAAAAAAATATTTAATGCAAATTCTGTCTCACGCACACACACACACTTCCAATTACAGCCACAACACTACCAACATAGTCGTACTAGATTCATCGTCGGCAATTCAATTCCAGAACCTGAAAAAAAAACTACACTACCAACATAGTCGTAGATTCAACCTGAAAACAAAAAGTACACTACCAACACAAACAGCATACACCACAAGCAGCATCCAACACAAACTGCAGCATTAAGCAGCTGCAGCATCCAGCAAAGGATGCTGCCATTAAAAAAAAAAAGGAAATTGCCGAACTACAAGCTCACGCCGTGATGCGTTTTGAGCTTGTAGTTCGGCTTTTGTTTACGAAGCCTAAACAAAGTTTTATTCATAACGTTAGCACGACACAATTAAATAGTTAATCGCAATTATTTGAGCGTCAATTAATTGAGCGTCAATTAATTGCTAAGTTAAACGCCATAATCGTGACAGTCCTAAAGAGGTTCCTACTTTGAGCTGTCTTCAGAGACCACCGGCGTAGACCACCGAAGACACACACACACCGAAGACCAGGGGAATCCCCTTGCAGAAAAATCCATGGATAGAGAGAGATCTCCAGATCTCCATCTCTAAGGGCATCCTAGGGTGAGCCTTCCAGCGGCGTCTGTCTCCACCCCACAAAGAAACAAACAAAGAAACAAATATTAATTCAAGTGACAAGAGCCAGACATACGTAGAGTATATATCACAACATACACAGCCTAGTATATCAAATCAGACTTTATTTATAGAGCACATTTAAAACAACAGAAGCTGACCTAAGTGCTGTACAAGTTGAGACAAACAAAGCATCAACAGGCATCCATCGGCGCACAGCCAATATGTGCATAGTTAAAACACATTAGAGGATCGAGTGCAATTAAAAGCCAAAGAGAATAGGTGGGTTTTAAGTAAGGATCTGAAATCCTCGATGGACTGGCAGATGGGATGGGGAGAGGTAGGATGTTCCAGAGTGTGGGGGCCACCCCTGGTCCACCCCTGGTCTTTTTGCTTTGGTTTGGAACGACCAGTAACGACTGATCGGCAGACCTCAGAGCCCTGGCTGGGGTGTATGGTTCCAGGAGCTCAGCAAGGTACAGTGGAGCTATATAGCCCATTTAAAGATTTAAAAGCAAATAAAAGGACCTTAAAATCAATTCCAAAATTGACAGGGAGCCAGTGAAGAGCCAACATACTGAATACGTAATACTGTATCCTGTCACAACTTGGGATGGGACGATAATCGTTGATTTGAATTTATCGTGAAATTGTCCTCCGTCATACACTAGGATGAATTAGCTTTTGTTGAACTGTAAATTCAGTACCACTTAAACGCTATACTTGATAAAACGGACCTGTAAAGAGCGCATTTGGTACGCTCTTATTTCACTCTACACAAATCGATTTGCTATAAATAGCAGATCTACAATTGTGAGCTTGTAGATCGGCTATTTTTGCCCAACGTTCCCCTCCAGAATAGGGATGCTGTGGTTAACAAAAGTGACATTAAGTCTTAAGCTTTTGATTATCTTGGAGAGCTGACAGATATTCAACCACAGTGCTACTAGGGGGCATCAACAAAGTACTCAACATTATTTGTGATTTGTATTTTCTTCTTTGCGTCTAACAGCAGTTGAGATATTGACTCTCAACAAACGCTACTGTGCAGAGGCATTTAGATGTATCAAAATATTTTCAATATTGCACTTTTAAATTTTCTTAAACGTTTGTAGTAAATTAAGCCATATACTTACTGCCATAAAACAACAGCAGTTACAAAATACAATTATAATGCCTAGATTGAGCATCAAGTAGTAGAACAATGGTTCCCAAACTGTTTATTATTATTACATTATTTTGGAGGTCCCCAGGTGATTAGCTTAATGTGCAACATTATTTTCTCACTAGAGGTTCTTTATGGAGCTATATAAGTGTATGCAGGGTATCTGCACATTTCTAAAAGGGACAAATTAAGGACTTTTAAGACCTTTTTAATAGTGTGAGGCGTAAACTAAATGTAATGCCTATACAATTCCAAGTGCTTGTCAGGGTGGGGAGTCCCCACCAGTTCAAATATGATTATTTTGGAGGGTCGTGGCCTGAAAAGTGTGGGAATCCTGTTGTACAGCAGGACCCTCAAACTGTATAGACTACAGAGGTGGTTCTCAAACGTTTTCATGTCAATTGACCCCCAAAATGATATGTACCATCCTGACTAGTTGTTGCTTTTTACCAAGTCAAATAAAAGTAAATTCCTTCTTAATGCTAAGCAGTTAATTAACTAAGCTTAGCTAACACACCTGCTGAAAACTCACCTGTTTGGTCGAATGGGGAGCATTCACTTGTTTCCAGTCTTGTCACATGTGACAACTCTACTCACCGTCCATGTGGAGTAATGTTACAATACGAGTTGTTTATTTAACTCTTTGAGTCTTTTTACTTCGAAACAAAGGAGAGCTTTATAACAAACAATGTGTCATCTGTCATGTGTTTGTTTGCTGTGTGTGTGTGTGTGTGTGTGTGTGTGTGTGTGTGTGTGTGTGTGTGTGTGTGTGTGAGAGAGGGGGAGAGCGCGACAATTGGAGGACTCAAATAGGCCCACCCTCCCTGCTTCCTACGGAGACAGACGACGTCACACTGGTTGCAAGGGTCATACTGGTTGCAAAAGAAACCCATTCTATCAGGTCTCGCTAGGACGCGCCTCACTAGCCAATACACATAGCCCAGGCGTTTCGGGCCATATTTTGATGGAATCGTGCACTTTACGATACAAGCATGAAATTTGGCACACAGTTAGAGCATGCCATAAGGATCATTTTTGGCTATAGGGCCATCGCAGATTTGTCCTGTGGTAACCATGGCAGCCATTTTCCAAAATGGTCTCCATCTGCTGTTATTTTACCAATAACTCAGGTGCTAGACCACCTAGGATCTTGATTCTGGTGACTAAATCCTACATTTTCAAGTATGAGGAATACAGTGGTACTATTTAGAATTGTCTTGTGGTAACCATGGCAGCCATCTTTCAAAATGGCCACCACCTGCTGTCATTTTACCAATGACTCAGGTGCTAGACCACCTAGGATCTTGATTCTGGTGACTAATCCTACATTTTCAAGGATGAGGAAAACAGTGGTACTATTCACAACATGCTAGTAACTACCTAACTAACTACAGTACATGAGGAGGCTGATACTCGTGTCATATTACACCTAGAAGATTGAGATGGAGATTTTTATTAGGCAAAAGAATGTAAAACAACACAGTTACATTTATAATGCTTTTGTCTAAAAGGTCCGGCCAAAAAAGTCCTTGCGGGCTTGTGTCCATTGGGGTCCTTGAATTAATTTCATAGACATATATAGTAGCAACCAAACAGTTCAAAAATCAACATAAGAATACAGAGGGAAAAAAATATATACCATTATGTACAAAAAAGGTCATGGGAAAATAATGAAATATATACAAAAACAAAACATGATCAAAATAAAAATAAAAAGTGTGTACAAAAAAGGGGGAGGGGGGGGGGTCATCTGTCTACAGGGAAACTGGTACTAGCTCCTCTTTAGGCCTCCAGAAAGATGAGTTTTTAGGGCTGTTTTGAATGAGCCCAGCGAACTGCATTTTTTGAGGGATGCGGTTAGACTATTCCATTCCTTGGTGGCAGTGCTATAGAAGGAGAATTTGCCCATGTTTGTTTTATGGGTGGGTGTTACCAGATTGTTGTTTACGCTCCCTCTAGTTTTGTGACTGTGGGTGTCACTAACTTTTTCGAGGTACTTATACAGATATGCAGGTATAGGGGGCATTTCGGGCAAATCTGCATTTACAATTTTGAAGACCAGTCCCATTTTTAATTGTATAACCCTGTCTTCCACCCTGAGCCAGCCTAGGCTGGCAAAGTGAGATGCTGTGAAGAAAGGGTATAGCAAGGTGACAATACGCACAGTAGACACGGATGTGCTGGTCCTGGCAGTAACGTCAGCCCTCCACTTGACTGAGCTGTGGGTTGCTTGTGGAACTGGGAAAAGTTTCCGTAACTTAGCAGCTCATGAGATGGCAAGGGCATTAGGCCCAGATCGATGCTTAGCCTTACCCATGTTCCATGCCTTTACTGGATGTGACACAGTGTCATCTTTTGGAGGCAGAGGCAAGAAGACGGCATGGGAGACCTGGAAAACCTATGGTGACGTCACACGTGCCTTCAGTTCCTTAGCTGCCATCCCAGACTCTGGAGCGTTTTGTGGTATTGCTCTATGACCGCACTAGCGGCGAGGCATCAGTGAACGGGCACGGAAGCAGCTATTCACCCAGAAGGGCAGAACAATTGATGGACTCCCCCCAACACGAGCTGCACTGATTCAACATACAAAGAGGGCAGCCTACCAAGCTGGCCACTGTTGGGGACAGGCGATGGTTGCAGCCCCTGAACTCCCATCCCCAGGTGAATGGGGGTGGAAGAGGAAGGGGACAGGTGAATACAAATAATTGAATCCACTTCTTTACACTTGTAAACCTGTGATCTGACAATAAAGCTTGACAGGAGGATGGGAAGTGCACTGGACCACACAGAAGCGAGCCTGGCCTTTCGGGAACTCCTCCGCTGTGGTTGCAAAAAGGGATGCAGTGGACAATGCAGATGTGTTAAGGCAGCACTTCAGTGTACTGCCCTTTGCTACTGTGGTGGACTGTGCAACTAACATTGTGTAGATTATCTGGCTTTATTGAATAGACCCCTTAACAGACGACGTCACACTGATGAGAACCAGTCTGCGCGGAACCAGTATCCGCACAATGAAACCCATTCTATCAGGTCTCGCTAGGACGTGCCTCACTAGCCAACACACAAGAGGGGGTTGGGGTGTGCTGAAATCAGCGCACCCCAAAACAACAGGTTGAGAATTGATTGCGTGAAACAATCACCTGTGTGTCCAGTCTCAATGTTGGTAAACAAATAATTGGTCTATATGCCATTAGGCTATGACTCATGAGTACTCTGCCTTTGTTGTGTCTTATAGTCCATTGAAAATAATTATGCAATACTACTACTAATAAAAGAAACAGTGAAGTACTGCATTCTTGACTCTCACGTGTCAGTTTGAAAACATCTACTGTACTACATCATTACATATTTGGATGGGTTTATTATTATTTAATTAACTGAATGCCAGATATATGTAGTTAGGTAGTAGAATGTTGTAAATAGTACCGCTGTATTCCTCATCCTTGAAAATGTAGGATTAGTCACCAGAATCAAGATCCTAGGTGGCCTAGCACCTGAGTTATTGGTAAAATAACAGCAGATGGAGGCCATTTTGGAAAATGGCTGCCATGGTTACCACAGGACAAATCTGCGATGGCCCTATAGCCAAAAATGTTCCTTATGGCATGCTCTAACTGTGTGCCAAATTTCATGCTTGTATCGTAAAGTGCACGATTCTGGCCCGAAACGCCTGGGCTAACAAGAGGGGTTAACAGGTTGAGAATTGATTGCACAAAACAATCACCTGTAGTCTCAATGTTGGTAAACAAAAAGTTTAACCACTTCATCTCATTCTCACTGCTTTCTTTTTGATCTACTGTACACCAGGGGCGTAGCCACGGGTGGTTTGGGCTGGGGGCTGGGGGCTGGGCCCACCCAATCTGGCCCACCCAATCGATTTAGCTTTAATATATTAACATATTTTCAATTAAATTGGTAAAATCAGGCAAAAATAAGAATTAAATAACATAACCCTAAAACCGAAATAAAGTAACCAAAAACCAGGGGGAAAAGTAACAAAATCTGCCCAAAATCCGCTAATGTTCCTGTGCTTTTTATTTGCAAACTGCTAATAAAGTATTCAATCGATCAACTTTACAGAAAAACAAACCCAAAGTCGCTTATAATAAACGGACATGGCAACACTAAGCCAGACGAAGAACCGCCATCAGTGTTGCCATGTCTGCTTATTATAAGCGGCTTTGGGCTTGTTTTTCTGTAAAGTCGCTTGTAAATATTGGTAGTTGCGGGTTGTGTTTTTTGGGGGCTTTTTTCTAAAGTGTAGTTGCTTATTTAGGCTTGTTAATTGTTATTTAAACCAGTGGTTCTCAAATATGTTCATGAAAATGTTTTGTGCCAGCCTGCCAGGGACATATTTTTTGTTTTGATTGTATTGCTGTATTGTTATATTGTGCTTTTTGCTTTGGCAATGTAAACGTATGTTTTCTCATGCCAATAAAGCCCTTTGAATTGAATTGAATTGAATTGATATAAATAAATATTCAAAATATTCCACATTTTATTGCAAAAAGTTTTAGAAAATAGCAGATCTATAAGCTCACAACGTGTCACGTTGCGACGTGGTGTGAGATTTTATCTGCTATTTTAGAATAGCTGATGCATGATATAGAAAGTGTGGCTTGTTTTACTAGACCTAGTTGCTTAATTCTGTCTCAAAACCTGGCAACACTGCTCCTCATCCCCCGTGGATTGTGTGGACCAGCAGCAGGTAAGTTGCAACTCAACTCAAGCAGCTCGTTTCCCCTCCGTTCATAAAGGGGAGTTGAAATTAACTTTTAGATAAAGTTCGTGGTGTGTGTGATTCAGATGAACATGTTTCTGTCTAGTGTCTATAACGTGTTAGCTGCCCAAGCTAATGGCGCTGCAGGGTCAGCTGTTACACCCGCAATCGGCGACCTACTGAATTCTGTGTCGCCGCCAGAGGTATCGCTGTTTTCAATTTTTAATACTTTTACTTCTACTCCACTACATTTCAGAGGCAAATATTGTACTTTTACTAGGCTATTTGAAAATAGCTGATCACAACAACGCGTCGTGATGAGCTTGTAGAATGCTATTTTCAAACATTTTAGTACTTTTACTTTTGGTACTTCAAGAATAATATGATGCCAACACCTTTGTACTTTAATGCTCTAAGTACATTTGAATTACTGGACTTTTACTTGTAACGGAGTATTTCTGCATTGCATTATGGGCAGCAGCGACCTCTCGCGTCACATAATTCAATGGGTCACCTATCTCGGTCTAACACAGGGCTAAATGGCTAACGTCATACAGCTGTCTTCGGTGGCGCTGTTCCCTTGACAAACAGCTGTGTGTAAAAAGACAAATAATCCACGGTCTGTACAAGGGAAAAGCTCACTAGTTTATGCACTGCTGGTTAGACGTTGGTGGTCGTTGTCCCTTAACGTTAGCTTGTTAGTTTTCTTTTGGTGGTCCATGTTTTTTTTTTCTTTCTCGGTTGTCTTGTATTCCATGATATAAAAAGTGCTCCTGCCAATGAATGTTCTTGCTAAAACTACTTGCACACAGGCTTACATACATAGAAGCAGTTTTAGTAATATTGTCTCATAGGGGTTCTTATTGTTTTCACTGTGTTCAGACTACTAGGCTGCATGAACATGGCCCTGTGCTTTTATACAATGTATGTCCAGTTGGGTAATAATGTACTGTTTTTAAAAAATGTATTAGTTTTTTATAAGACATGACATCAACAAGACAACAATAAGACAAACAAACACCAGACTATGATGCATGTTAAACATGAGTAATTAACCTATCATAAGGTACTGTATAGGCCAGTGGTTTTCAACCTTTTTTGCGTCAAGGACCCCCAAATTGACACATATTAGCCCAGGGACCCCCATTGGAAAAGCTATGCCAGGGACTAAACCATTTTGATTCCTTGGGGGTCCCAATCTACACAGTAGTATCATCATCAGTGTTCATTTAACTCTGAGAGTGTACAAAATTTGCACACTCTCATAGTTACAGACATATAAGGGTCAATTTGGTTCCTAATTGTTAATTTGGCTGGGGACCCCCTGGAACCCCCTCAAGGACCACTGGTTGAAAACCACTGGTGTAGGCCAACAGAATACAACAGTTGGACACATTAACAATTGGGCTTGTACAAAACAGAGCAGTCACACAGCAGATTCGAGATGACCCCGTGATAAGACCCCAGATGTATTCGAATGTTGCTAGACTTTCCTGTTTGTTGCAACGCAGCCTCTCCAGGTGTATCAGTGATACAAACTCATTAAGCCATGTAGTAAAATACTGTTTGTTTTTTAAATGTCTCTTTTGTCTTTGTCACAGGTGATCGTGTTCCAGGGCTGTACAGTGCACTACAGTGAAGGCCCTGTTGCTCCTAGGGTTGGGATCCGGAAACGGATCTAACATTGAGGAACCGGAAACGGTTCCATCACATTTGGAACCGGGTTTTTATCACACTGACAGAGCTGGCATGTGGACGTCTGCTATACAATTACATTACCTGTGGTTCTCAAACTTTTACATGTCAAGGACCACCATAACTCTTGAGTGTACAAATGGAACCAAATGGGCCCGTAAGGGTCCATTTGGTTCCATTTGTACACTCTCAGAGTTACAGACCTGTTAGGGTCCATTTAGAACCTCCGATAGGAATCGTTAAAGGAAACTGTTAAGGAATCGGACCGTTAGCTAGCCTAGCTGCTCCCCTGTGGATGATGGCCATCATGGACTACCCATACCTTATTTGGATTAATCGCCGGTTCCCATGGCGGCAGTTGTCACCTACCCTCACAGGTTATTGCACTTTATCTTACTTTTTATTGTTATTTTCAGACATTGCTTTAAAATGTTATTTCTGCACTTGTTTTTTTGGTACCATATTGCCTCATATGGCAGGGCTAGGCGGTCCAGGTTCCATGCGGCCCGGCCTCTCATGCAAACATAGTGTAAAAACATGGCCTGAAATTCATGTTTTTAAATTGGGGGGGGGGGGATTTATAAGGGGGATTATGCACTTTGGGAGGGGGGTGGGGTATATGCTGCCCTCTGTAACTTTACTGTTCTACCCTGGATTACTACTTAATCCAGGGCTACTTAATACATTTATGAGAGATAGATAGCCTGGGGCTGTCATCATATGAACGTGCAGTGACCGATGAATGCGTAAACATTAATGGATGAAGGCTGATGTGTGGTGTCCGATCTCCCGCTGCGGTTCCATACGTGGCCAAAACCTACAATGAAGATCACTTGCGCTGGGCAGTGGGCAGAATTCCGAACACTGCTGGCCCACAATAACCTACCTGACCTGGCGGAGACCTGTGCTCCGAGGAACACTTATTCTTATATCGTTTTGCTGTTAAGTGGAGTCTCTGATTAATTACATCATGTTTTTCTTCATTTTTGCATTGTGGGTTCACTGTTGAGGAATGTTTTACAAACAGAAAATTGGGATGGATTAGGAGCTAGTAAAGAACAAGGCAGACAAAGGCTATGTGAAGAGGGACGAATAATAGACGGAACTGAGCTTTTCGGAGAAGAGGAAAGAAAAGTATTTATGTTTGCACCGTTATTTATTGGTCTGGTGTTTTATTTTTACAGAGCGGGAATTTTTACAGAGCGGGACTCCCTTCGGATGATGTATTTACGCTTTATACTGGATTTATACTTCGCTGTACAACAGTGACGTGCGGAAAATTGTGATCTACAAGCTCACATTGTTCGTGCGACACCACCGTATGACGAAGTACAACCCTGTTATCTCCGGGGTTGTAATACAGAATGTTTGTTATATGTACAAGTTCCTTTTAGCATAGAGAATGTCAGCTAGAATTGTTTCAGAGGTGAATTGAAAGTCATGTGGTCTAGATGCCAGTGGCCTATTTGTGGCGGCCATGGCAGTGGTTCCCCAAAGTCCCCATATCTTCTTGGCATCAGGTCGAATTGTCCTTGAGCAAGACACTGTACCCCTATCTGCTCCCAACAAGTAGGTTGCCTCGGCTGTGTGTGTGACTGGTTTCTGTACTGTAATGTGCCTTTAGACGCTATAGAAATGTAGACTATATAATATAATATGAATACAGCAATCTATTTAATCCCCAAAATAATATACTGGCAAATGACCAATATTTGTCTAATTGTCACATTCAGCCCTGGACTAATAATCTCAGTCACTGTTTGAAGTAGGGGTCATGTCATTCATACTTTAGAGGTTTTACTGTATTTTCCCCACAAAATGTATTTTCATTCAAGATGAATTTTGATTGGAAAGTAATTACTTTAGTTGATTTTCTTTTTTACTATTTAATATGTTATTCATATTTTTATTGTATTATTCATAGATTAAGATACACTTTCTGATGATTAACGTGGAACTTTATTGTTAGCCTGATCAACTGTTGTCCATCAAGTTTTTATGAGCTGTAGTTTGATAATTGTATACCACAGGGTGGCGACATTTGCACACAATAGATTTGAATTGGCAGAGTGATGTTTTGCTTTGGTTGTAACAATACTTCAAACAACTGCCATTAGTTGTACAGATTAAAAAGAATACATCTAACAAGTAATAATCTAATAAGTACTTTTACTTATGGTACTTAAGTATATTTTGACACCAATACCTTTGTACTTTTACCCAAGTAAATTTTGAATTCCGGACTTTTACTTGTAACAGAGTATTTCTACATTGCAGTATTGATACTTTTACTTAAGTTAAAAAATGGAGTACTTTTTCCACCACGTAGTAGAAAACGTTGCAGTCGTTTGATGTTTTTTCTGTGCATTTCTTTTCCCCTGGAGAGAATAAATGTGGCACCCAGCACGTGCAGGTCTGTATCAACTTTGGGCATCATAGGAAACTGTTTGTTTCTCAAACAGTGGGTCGGGACCCATATGTGGGTCGTGGACCGATTTTTATTGGGTCGCGAGTATATAAATAAAATACCCCTTTGTTTTTTGTTTCCTACATTTTTGTTTTTAATTATTTATTATTTCAAAAGATTTTCAAAAAAATCCTTCAAAGGTTTTTTTTTTAATAATTCATACTTTTTAATAATTAAACAAATCCATTAATTAGAGGGGGGGATAGTAATCTACAAGCTTGTAGATCGGCTATTTTCACTACTTTGGGGTCCCGGGGAGACGTGACAGTTTTCTTTTGGGTTTCAAGCTAAAAAGTTTAGGAACCGCTGTAGGACATACCTTCATTCATCTGCACCTTGCGCGCGCGCGCTCTCTCTCTCTCTCTCTCTCTCTCTCGCCCACCCCGGAGGAGGCATCGCGAGCGCGCACGCGCGCGCCAATGCGTGGGAATGGCTGTATAGTGTGATCGAGGCAGTGTTGCCATGTCCGCTTATCACACGCGACTTTGGGCTTGTTTTTCTATAAAGTTATTATATAAATATTGGTGGTTGCGTTTTTTTATGGCTTGCTTCTAAAGAGTAGTTCCTTATTTAGGCTTGTTTCTTAAATGTTGTTTAAACCAGTGGTTCTCAAATGTTTTCATGTCAAGGATCCCCAAATTAATGTGTTTGTTTGTCTGCGGACGCCCATCTGAAAACATTTTATGCCAGGGATTCCCATACAAGATTTGTGTTTAAATGTTTAAAAAATATTCCTAATAAAAAAACGAAAATAGCAGATCTACAAGCTCGCGTTGTGAGCTTGTAGATCGGCTATTTTCAAATAGCCAATGTATATGTTTAAATAGCCCTGAAACATGACTGTCACATCATGACAGCTCGTGACGGACGAGCGTCGTGTGATCCATGTGGCTAATGTTTTAAAGTGCCAAATAGTCGCTTCTTTTGGGCTTGTTTTCCCAGACCTGGCTGCTCATTTCCCTCGCAAAACCTGGCAACACTGGGGCCGGGCCGCCAGGAGCGAGCTAGGATTGCTGCGAGAGTTTGTAAAATAATGTCCGCCATGTTGGCCATGGCGCACTGAGCCGCGGAGCATCAGCGGAGCCTGCGAGGAAAAGCGACCGACCGAGGGCCACTGAGACCCGGCCGAGGCCCGGCTCTGCTGCCCGCCGCAGAGCGCTTCAGATCGGCTCGGGTGTGTGCGACTCGCTGAGAGAAGCGTGGGACTAGATTCCTCCATGAGATCTCCTCTCGCAAGATCCGCCGCTGTTGTTCTTGGCAGATCGACATAACTAAGATTTATGCCGTTTATTACGTTATAAAAATGAGTAAACTGTCGTTTCGGGCGCGGGCGCTGGACGCCACGAAGCCCCTGCCCGTCTTCCGCTGCGAGGACCTGCCCGACCTGCACGAGTACGCCTCCATCAACCGGGCGGTGCCGCAGATGCCGACCGGCATGGAGAAAGAGGAGGAATCGGTATGTTTTTATTGCTGCTTATGCTGCGACGTGGAGTGAAATATTTTTCATATTTTATTTTTGAGGGGTGCCACTATCTATCTTGGGACTCCCTCCTTCGTTGGTGTTTCGACCAGGTGGGCGTGGTTTTGAGGCATTGCTGTTGTGAAGTTTGGGTTAGTTTTAGGCATACAACCACGCCCACCTGATCGAAACACCAAGTAAAGAGGCTCTCCTCTTCTATCTTGCCTGCGCAAGCTATAGTGGAAAATGGCCGCCATGTCTGCTGTTTTTCCGCGCACACGACGGATCTCGGCGAATACTGTGTTTAACGGCTACGTTGTGCCGTTGTTGCCGTTGTGGGGTTGAGTTAAAGTGGTATTTGGTTGACACGTCGTGTTGTGGACGTTTGCGTCGCTTGGACTCGCGGCCCGAAAGCACAAAGGAGTCACGTGACATGATGTCGCTGCCACCATTTTGTTGACTTTCTCTTTGGTAAAGGCAACGGGCCTGGGGGCGGGGGTGCACTGGCTGTGAATGGACGCCACGGGGCGCCACTGAGCCCCCGACGTGGTTTGACAGCTAGATGCTGTGAGAATGACAGCCATGTGTGTCTGCTGGTGCACTTAGCATCTCCTTACCAGTGATGGAAAAAGTACTCACATTTTGTACTTTAGTAAAAGTGTCAGTACCCCATTGTAGAAATAAAAGTTCGGAATTCAAAATTTACTTGAGTAAAACTACAAAAGTATTGGCATCAAAATATACATACCTAAGTACCAAAAGTAAAAGTAGGCTACTAATCATTATGCAGAAGATTTTTTTGCAGAAGTTTTTCACAAGTTTTCAATTGTATAGAAATCCTTTGAAAATAGCAGATCTACAAGCTCCTTGTGACATGTTGTGAGCTTGACTATTTTCAAATAGCCAAAGTATATATTGGGCTGAAGTGGTTAATGTGGTCCATGCGTGCCGATTCCAATCATTTTATAGAATGTATTTGTCTGGAATTTCAACATTGCTACCAATATTTATGACACCTGAATTTCCCCACAGGAAACACAGGTCTATGGATGGATATCCATTTATCCAGATCTGTCTGTTAACAAAAATAACATGTTTACACAATCAAACGAGCACCCATGTCCACCTGTGCTGTCCTCTCATTGGCTGTAGCACACCTCTGTGCTCGTTGCAACGTAACCTAGTTCATACTGTATGGTTTCAAATCAGTGACAGTGCCAGACATCAAACATGCCAGGTGTCTGGAGACGCTGCACAAGCCATCTCCCTAGAACTGGAATCACCCTATGTGAGCTGTTCATACACAGTGAGCAAAACTTCGCGGAGTGAAGCCCAAAAAAGCCCAAATAGTCAGGGATTTGTCTGTGAGTGTCAAAATAGGTCAGCAACCGGATAATGGGGGCTAGAATCTTAAAGTGTGAACCCGGTATTAGACCATGTCTAATGTCTACCCAGTTTGTACTTTTTTCCCCTCCCCCTGTCAAGACAGTTAAAAATGTACCACTTTTGATTAGCTACAGTCCTAAAATTAAAACGGGGGGGGAAAAAGTACAAAAACAGGATGAGCATAAAGATGGACACAGAGCAAGCAAGTTTGCGGTTCTGAGGCAAGCTTGAGTTGTGAAACCTTACCGAGCATACAGTATTACTGTGACCTTTCAGGGATTGAACCTGTGAACTTTAAGTACTCTTTTCACCAGGCCACCAATCTAACTATATAAATGGCGAGCAACTTCCGCACCCTCGGTGGTGACACCCCACAGCTCTGTTATCGGATAAACAACGCACCGCCAGACCACATGTCGCCTACTGACTCGCCACGGCGGCCGCACTGAATTTACGCCTCGCGTAGGGGACATCTCACTGTTCACTACACCTTTTCCACCGCGCAACATAATTAATTCTACTCACCAAATGTCGGACAAAACGGAAGGGGAGGCAGCTTCGTACCGTTTACCGTGCGCACGACCTCATCACCACAACAGCAGGCAGCCGCTGCGGGTTTTTTTTCCTTTTTTTCCAAACTTTTTTTTTGGTCACCATTTTCTCCAGGCACCATTTCTGGTGTAACGTCGGGTGTTTCTTTTCACCAGCCAATCACCTTTCACGTTGCCACGTCGCGCTGACGTACGCTAAACAAGCGCTGCCGTGCGCACAATGCAAACGAGCCCAAAGGCGCGCAAAAATAAGCCGACCATTGCTTAGACACAAAGTCCGACCTGGCAACGCAGCCTACGCCAATCATGTGTGAGAGATCTACAAGCTATGGGGCAGAGACGCCACCGTATCTTAGCAACAACTACAGCGCTCACTCTCATTGGTCGTGTCACGCTAAGAGCAGTCTCCAGACAATGGCATCGCAGACAGCTTGCTGTTACTGCTGTAGCCATCACAGGCAGTTGCAGCACGACGGACAGGGCGCTGTGATAGCTGCCATGTCGCTAACGCTAACCTGGTTGTCATGCCTGCAGCGGCTGTGCAATCACTTTGTCAACAATGCACGTTCGTGTGGTGAATGTCTATATTGCTGCTCAGTTCGTCCATTGTAGATGGTGTATGTTTGTGTGTGTCTTCTGGAGAACTATGTAGCTCCACAGCTCCACAGCCCCCCCCCCCCCCCCAAATACACGTACTCACAACAACACCAGGCGGCCGCCATCTTGCAGAAAGGGCTGCCATTCGCCAGCTTTCAGAAAAACAAGCAACCACCTTCATATTTTTTTTTTTTTTTTTTTTTTTTTCCTTTTCCAAATTTTCATCCCACGATTTCCGCGCGGACCACCAGGGGGTCCGCGGACCCCCTGGTGGTCCGCGACACATACAAAATATAATTTCTTCTACTTATTTTTCATCATTTTGTAACTTTTACATTACAAGCCCCGTGCGCGGCTGGGGTTGAGGGGGGCGTAGCCCCCCGAAACTCTAGTTGTACATAAATAGGCTAGTGTGTTGGGATGGCAAGAAGGCCAAGGATTGAAATATGGAAGATAAGTGGTGATTTGTGGCATTAGCCAGTTTTGATGTACAGTAGCTTGCACTTAGTTAAGCTTTGTTATGTACAAGTTGCTATTAACCGCTTTAACCTTGGCATCCCTGTTTGGACCATGTCATTCTGTCATTAAAGATAAGATTTTTCAAAATGGTGCTCCCTACTGGTAGAGATGTTTCTGATGTGGTGTAGCGGCGTGTCTGCTCGTGGGCCCAGAGCCCTGTAATCAGGTCAAACCATGCTGTATTTGTTAGGGAAACTAAACAAGTTTAGTTGTGAAAGGACTTGCGGTAATCACAGTTGTAACAGATCACTTAATGACCAGGTACTATAGCTGTACCACTGGTGTTGCCAAAAGGGCAAAACAAAACAATGACCTGACCGTGAGACCTTAACTGAAAAAAAAACGATGTATACGTTTTGCGTCAGATTAGCAGAAATAGCAGATCTACTAGCTTATATGGATGCTTCTAGTAGGTGGTAGTAGATCAACTTTATTTCAGACACTATGTCCATATAAAGCAAAAATACAACACATACAGTAGCCTAAGTACCAGAACGTTTACACTCCAATTAAGAAAAAGACCTATCACTTAAAGACCTATAAACATTGCCTCGAGCTTTTCCAGAAGCACGAGGAAAACCTTGTATCACTCTGTGTGATCTCTCTTAGGGCCATTATTTTAACATGTTCTGACTCTATCAGTCTACACATGAATCTATGCATAAAATGCCTCAATACAGCATGAAAGATCCATCTTGGGAGTTTAAATATTCGAAATGCATAAAGAATCTTATTCATTTTTGCATTGCTATAATGGCAACACAAGTGGGCTGTATAAAAAGTGTAATTTTGACATCTGTATTCTGTACGCATGTAACATTTTCTTGTTGGCTTTCCCATATAGTTTACAACACTGGCGCTGCACATCATCACAGAGGTCATTCCTGATTTGTAGAGAAGTTAATTTTGTCATGCCCCAGTCACAACAGCTGTACTCAAATTCCCTTGCTACTTTATTGTTGATTGGCTACCGTCCAACATGGCTCACTAGACTAGAGGATGCAAACCCTCCACACAGACATTATTTTCTATCACAGAACTTATTCATCAGTCTTGATTTGACATCACAGCTCGTCAGGAATTATTAGCCTGTGGTTAAATGAAATATTTACTGGATGAGGGCCCTCTTGTGCCACATTTGTTGCAATTTCTTAGATTGATCTGATGTTGCTATCTAGAGTGACTTTACTTATGTATAGCACTCTTGTATCTCTCAATGTTAAATGGAGGAAGTAAACATTGTGTAACATGCATTTGGAATTTGTCAAAGCAACGCTTTGATGATGCTTGCTCAGCATGCTTCACTAGCCTGTAAGATACTCTCCCACCCCTTTGGAGAATGAGGAGGGGCCTCTGAAATGACTGTCACCGGCTGGGCACAGACGGGGACATCACAATGAAGTCAGCAGAATGTCTTCGTCATTCAGCTTCCCGCCAGACTCGCCTCCCCTCCTCCTCCTCCCCCCTACCAGCTGTACACATACACACAGCAGTGTTGCATAACGATGTGACAGACAAGATGAAGAGGGCAGTTTTACTACAGGTCTATGCACGGCTTAGCTTCTTGACCCACATCCGGCACAATGAGATCTGTACTAAGCTGGCTGAGTGGCCACATAACTGTCTGTGACTTAACAATGAGCGCTGCGGTAGTACAATCTTAATTAAACTCATAGATCACTAACATTGCACATAATTGTTGGAAATCGCCATTAAGATTTGTTGCAATTGGCTACTGACACCTTCAGAGGGACATGCAATAGTAGGGCGATATTAGAATGAACTGCAAACTTGTAGATTACAAACCTTACACTTGACCAGCTGTAAATGTGTGAAAGGATGATGGCCAATAATAATATGCATCTGTCCTTTTGAACTTTCGTGTGAGAGGTTGTCTCACTTTGTGCATGGACCTGTGGTTGTACTACCCCATGTTCTCTTTTCCTTGAATAGGCCTGTCGTATGGCTCTTTTGCAATTAACTATGTAATGTGCTCTAAATCAGCACTGAAACGCTTGCAAGTGTAGCCTCCTTTTTGGTCATAAAGACCTATTTATTCTTATATTAAAACGAATAATCTAATATTCACATAAAAACCCCAAATCTGATTTGACAAGATAAATCCTGAGTCGCTACTCGCTACAGCCCTAGAATTATTTAACCACGGGTTACACTGGCTTGAACTAGGTAATAGGTATGTATGTGTGCAGCTAGTCGACTAGGCTATTAACGGTGCTGCCCATAAATTAGTCGTTAACTAAATACTATCATTTAAACTAGTATGTCAGTGAAATTAATTGCTGCGTACATTGAGTTGCTTGCACCATTTTCTCAGCCAAAATAGAGTTTTAGAATGGAACATTACCCTCAAAGGTTGGATAGCTGTCATAGGCACTACTAAGAGTATAGCCGGAGTAACTTTTGATTCCACTGTGCTCAACACAAAATGGTGTGTCACCAAAGAACCATTAGATGTAATGAGAACATGGGTGCTCAGACGATGATGAGAATGTAGTGTAAGTGTTTGCCACGCCAATATCAGATTGGCCAGATCACTACACAATATTGTGGCATTATATATTAGAAAATGAATTAACAAAACATTTGTGCCATCAGTCGTTTTGTAGGGGTAGGTCTCAAAAGACTTAAAATGTCAAAGCAAAAGTCTCTGAATTTTATCTCCTGACCGAGCCTGAGCACGCTAGCCTTGAATTGGTACAATCTGTATGAGCTGAAAACACTTGACTGGGGGCAGTGGGGGCCTCACGTCGGTTGCCACGGTAACTTTTATTGGAGTCATCTGCTCTTCAGGGTAACGTTAAAAAGAAGGAACGTGTGGCAGCGTGAAAATATTGATTTAGACGTTTTGTCTCCTCAGGCGTGCATCTGTGCCAGTGAGGCAAGCACAGAAGCAGCACTAACACGGCAACATAATGTACAGAGAGCTGTGGAGTTATCGCTGTATACGTATAGATGGATTTATTCTTTTGTTTTAAGCAGTGCTAGACCGCTTCTGACTTAATGTGTATGTATGAGTAACATAACTATTACACCAATTGAAGATGGAGGGAGAGAGACAGCAGCAGCCTGCCTGATTTATTTTACTTGCAACACCTGGGTGTGAGGCACTGCTTACTTCACATCATGACATTACCTCTCAAGGGTTTTAGCTTGACACAAGCTGGTAAATATGACTTGTCATTCTTATTAGGTCCTTGCTCTTGTGTGTCAAACTTTTTCATATGGTGCACCACCAAATATAATTTGGGTGCACCCACACATAAACAGGCCTCTTAAATGTACTGGTGCGACCAATGTAGTTTTCGGTTAAAACCAAACTGTACGGTTCGCCATACACCTTTACGAACTGCAGGTGTTCAGTTTTGCTAAGTAAAAGAAAATAAATCACTCCAGGGATTCCCCGCGACCCGCAAGTGAATCCAGCTGGTGTTGCTTGCTAAAAATAGCCGATCCACAAGCATCACGACACATTGGAAGCCTCTAGATCGTCTATATTCGCTGGGCAGCGCCATCGGATTAATAAATGAGCGTAATGATTAGCCTATGTGATGTTGTTGTGCTCTCCACTCGTAGTAGGAGCTCATTAAAAGTTATTTCAATCAGACCACTTCCAACAAGGTACTCCATGGCTGTAGATGGGAACTCTTCTTGTAAGCATTCTAAGCATAGCATCCTTAAATCCTTATGCAGAGATTAAAATCTGATGTTTAATTGCCGTAAAAAAATCCCGCTCTTCCCTGCACACGTGTGACGCATATTGAATCCCGCTCTTCCCTGCACGCGTGTGAGGCATAGTGACATAAGGTGCATTTTTGTTGTTGCCTTGAGCATAATAGGTCAGCGATATATGGTATTTATTTTCCTTGAATAATGAAAGGCAGAAAATACTGGAATGTGTCTGAATAGAAATGTTGTTTTTATTGCACATTTGGGTGCACTCTGGAGCCCTGCTCTGCATTTTCCCTCATTCTGCTGAACATTATCCTTCCTGACGTTATCTGTTTTGTCAGGAGAAAAAAGTTATACCTTAAAATTGTGGAAGAGGAAAAAAGTACTCTTGTGTCAGAGTTGGTTTAGGGTTAGCCTAGTCAGTCACGGCTGTTCAAGCTGACGTCCTCCAGCCAACCATGAAAATGAGAATCCAGGCACGGGTCTTAACTGTTTCCTTATGTACGACTTCTGATCATACATCAGACAAATGTTCCTGAGTTCACTGCTGTGTCAGGGGCAGTGTATGGTTGTCCAGACCGTTTAAGGGGGTGATAAGTCATTTTTGTGGAGAGGTGATTTAGAAAGCTGTGAGAGAAACTGAGTGATTAAAACCCCAGGCCCGGCTAAGTGAACGTTTGAGACCAGAAGGTGGATGTTTTCAACCTCTTGAACGGCAAAGACCATCCCATGGGGGCATTTAAACCTGTCCTGGGTATGACATTGTTACACAAGCACATGCTTGTTCCCCATGTAGTCTTCTTGTTGGGGTGGCAGCAGTAGCCCAGGAGATGGAGCGGCCTTATTGGAATTGGAAGGTTCCTGGTTCAATCCCCGAGCCGGGGATTGAACCAGGTACTCCTGGGCTGGCTGCATGTCGAAGTATCCTGGAGCATGGTTTCCCCCGCAGTCGTTGTGTGAAAGGGAAATCCATTGCAAAGTGTGTTATACATAGGTGCTATACAAATGCAGTCCATTTAAACGTCCATATGTTGCATGAGCAGTATCACATCTCCGAAGGAAATCAACTGATGTCACAGTGTTGACCAGCATCTGTTATTTTTCACTGTGATACGAAATTAGAACACATGTGTTTCTCATCGAAGATGTCCATGCAGTTGTCGCAGATTGAGAACAATAAGCCACAGACAGAATTAGCACTAGCATGTTGTTGTATAGTTTTGAGGTTCCTAGGAATTTCTCTTTCTCTATGTATGTCTGTTTCAGGCTCTCTTTCTCTCAGTCTCTCTCACTCCCATTTCATATGAATGAATGACTGCTGGTCACTTTGTTGTTGTAATCTCTTTTGGTGTAGTTCAGTGGTTCTCAACCTTTTCAGGCCGTGACCCCCACAACAATCATATTTGAACATGGAAAGTAGGAGTTGAGGCATTCAATTTAGTTTGACTCTGTTGCATAGATACATTTTTGAGTGGTGCCAACCACTCCTATATCTGGCTTTGTCCGTATGTATGTATGTATGTCTGTCCAATAAACAAACATTGATGACAACATCAATACGGGGCTCATCAAAGGCACCACTCACTTCACACAGGGTGTGATTTTTTTTTTAAATAGCCGATCTACAAGCTCACAACACCTCGCAACGTGAGGCGTTGTGAGCTTGTAGATTGGCCATTTTCACAAATTTTGCCTGTTTCTTATAATATTTGTCAATTTGGCCAATGTTTCACCTGTTGTTATAGCATAGTTTGTTGATGACCTTTGATGCAGTAATGGTCTTTTTCTTCTCTTTCTTTCTTTTTTTCCCTTTTCTTAAAAGCCCTTCAATTGTAATCTGGCACCCCCCCCCAAAATAAATCATGTGATAAACAATGGTGTAGTGCACCACAAAACTTTGAGCATTCTGTCATGCGCTACAGACCTGAAACGTTTCTGCTGTAAACTTAAACCACAAGCTGACGCTGTGCTGATAATACCTTGCAGCTCAATCCAGTCGGTCCTCAACGCCTGTCGTCTGTCCCCTCTCTCTCCTGTCAGGAACACCATCTCCAGCGGGCCATCTCAGCTCAGCAGGTGTACGGGGAGAAGCGGGACAACATGGTCATCCCCGTCCCCGAGGCAGAGAGCAACATCTCCTACTACGAGTCGCTCTACCCCGGGGACTTCAAGATGCCAAAGCAGCTCATTCACTTACAGCGTGAGTAGAGGGAGGGCTCTTCCATTAGCTGTGTCAGTGTGTGTGTGTGTGTGTGTGTGTGTGTGTGTGTGTGTGTGTGTGTGTGTGTGTGTGCATGCATGCGTGTCCTCCATTATTTTAGTCATGAGAGCTGTCATTGATAAAAAAAAAACATTTCAGTGTTTTTGCCCAATTTTAACTACACAAAAGCAGAAACTTTGTGATTACTTTTTTCCCCACAGAAACATACTTGCGGCCTGTGTTGTGATTTGGAAATTACTTGAATTTGCTTTTCTTTTTTTTGTGTGTGTGTATTGAGGAGACGACAGATTAATTACATCCTCTGCTGTGTTCAGTGGGTGTGCTGTTTATCTTTGGATCCACCAGGCAATTTGGTTCCAGAGAGCTTCATGGGGCTAGTTTCAGAGATGGGATGCGTTTTGTGTCAAAATAAAAGGATTGTCCTATTTACATACAGCCAGAAGCTGCCTTTTTGTTTGTGTGGTTGTTTGTGCTGTGGATGTGTGAGACTTTCGGTGATGCTAGAGACGTGTCCTGCGTTTCTGCTCGGGGTTGCTCCAAAGGTGTGTTGGTTATATTAAGATTAAGATTCAGGAATTATAAAGGTCAAGATGTTCGGTTGTAAAAAAAAAAAAAAAACCTGGCTAGCCATCCCGCTTAGAGAATATCCATTTATGTCTTTTGGCAGATTACCAGATACAGTAGGCGGGTTCTAGACAGTATCTAAGCACTGAGCCGTGAATAGAAACCAGGTTCCCCACATGCACTGCAGAAAGCTCAGTGATGCGAGTTTAAAAGTTTAATGTTCCGGATAGATATCCTGGAGTGGTTTGCAGATTCAGTCGAAGGAGTTCAGAGGTGGAATAACTGAATGTGGATCAACTGAACGTCATACTATTTAGGTGGTAGAATGATCAATATGTTTTTGTACATGATGTTTAACCAATGCTCCTGTAGTGTCTAATTATCATTGGCATTTTTATTTAGCTTAGATTTGGACTGACGAGTGTCAGTAGTTGTTTGTATGTATATTGTATGTTGTTTTATGTTGTGATGTTTTATGTGGACCCCAGGAAGACTAGCGACCGTGGCAGCGGAAGCTAATGGGGATCCGAATAAAGAATAAAGGATTGCACACACCACAAGTGATGCTAATTGGTAGCTTTGCATCACTAGCAGTGTGTTACTAATGACAGGAAAGGCTGCATTAAAATTCGGAGAAGCGGCCAACATTAATTTGATTAGTATTATTTATACACTAAAAAGTACATGCACAATATGCAAAATGGAGCAAATGTTAATGCCTAGAAAGAACCTACATCCCTCTGTGCACAGACCAAGCACTGTAGGTCTGCTGGCAGACAAAATTAACAAGCTGGCTGTTTGTTTCACTATAACTTCTGTTGTGATACAGCCTACAGGTGACCCCGGCCTACACATTTATTCAGTTATGTTGTGTAAACCAAAACCAACTGCAGTGTATGCCTTTTGACAAAGGCAATGTAATTGTAATGTACTGTCCTACTGTTATTTAGGCTACTTTTAAAACATGTGTCTGTCGTACTTCATAACAGAGGTGGGGAAGAAACCGTTACAAAATCATCGACTCATTCCCTCTAGTAGTGTGTGTGTGAGTGAGAGAAACAGAGACAGAGGGAGTGTAGCTGTCCCTGCGGTCTATTTTAGCATCTCTGTGATCCCTGAGGGCTCTGAAAGCATTTGAGCAAACTGCTGCAGAGAGACTGGTAAAACTGGAGGTGAATTATTGGTCAGGCTGTTGTAGAAATTGAGCCAGACTAGAGGCGCTCCCTCTGGGCCAGCAACCTATTTATCTGATGGAACCAAACACTCTGCTCCACAAAACATATGTTTGCCGTTTCAGCTCAGTTGTATCTCCTTGAAGATGGGACATTTTGGCATTTGAGTCCCATGGGGAGATCAAGGAAAGCTGTATTTGTTTTGGAGGCTTTTCTGGATGGATTAGTGATGGTTTAGGAGTAGTGATGGGAATCGTAAATTTGTATTGATAATGATCACCTTATCGACCCTATCAAGCCTTTTCTATTATTTATATATTTGCATATATGATTATGATTATGTCAAGTGACACATTTCTTGTTAGTGTTTCATGGGTCTGATGTCTCATAGTTGGTTTAAAGGGAGCCTTGTGTACCTGCAGTTCACTGCTCACTCCCGCATTCACAACAGCCTGCAGCGACACCATATTAGAGTTAGAGGGGTATTAATTTGCAGTCAAATGTGTTGCAAATGTCATTAAAACCACTGGTAATTGAAACTTTTTCAACCCCGTTTCCTGTATCTACACTATCAATAAAGACAAGAAAAGAGAGAAGAAAGTAAAATGATTAAATGGCATGATTCGAAAGTCGGTCGTTGAGTCGACATATTGTCACACACATCCCTAGTGATGAGTTACCATATGATTTTGTGATACACTTGTGCATAAAATTGAACCCATACGGCGTCGTCTCCAATTATATTAGTTTGACAGCCTAATAAAAAAAAAACACTTAATTATTTCTGTGTATTCCAAACACCAGCACAGTGACTATTTCTCCGGCAGTTCGATATTGGATATTGTGAGCTCATGTTGAAATTGCATGGTTAAAAAAAAAAAGAGTTTCTCCCGCACAGTGAAGTTTTTAATTATCTAACTTGCGGAGGGACCTGATTATTCATTCATAGAATTCATGAGCACAGCCTGTCCTGGTAGCATGTTCTGTCGGATTGAGGACTCTGTTATCAGGGGACCGGCGCTGTCCCGACAATGTGGCTGAATTAATGCAAGCTAAGGCCCTTATCTCCACTAAGAACTTCCCTCTTCATCCGTCTCTGTCTCTTTCTTTCACAAACACAGCTTTCAGCTTGGACACAGAGCAGCCCGACTACGACCTGGACTCGGAGGACGACACGTTTGTAAATAAGCTGAAAAAGAAGATCGAGATCACGGCACTGCAGTTTGAGGAGATGGTCGACCGGTTGGAGAAAGGCAGCGGGCAGCAGGTAACATGTTCTTGTGACGGTGGACTAACTGCAAGTTGCTAGAAAAGGCTGCACAGTTAATCGATTAAAAATATTTCCAGTAGAGTACACACTGTAGATTGCAATGACTGCAGGGTTTCCCCTAGGAAAAAAAAAGAGTCTAGGTGGAAAGTACTGGAGAGGGCGCACACTAGAGCTGCACGATAAAGAACATAATTTATTATCTGGATTGATAAGCTATACAATCTCACTACACTTGTTAGGTGAAAGTTTAAGTCATTGTTGCTCTTATTTTTAATCCTGCGGATGAGAATAGACAAGGATGTCCAGGTTTGCTTGACGTCTTGTCTTTCCATCGTTTCCCTTCCTGTAGCTGGTTAGCCTGCAGGAAGCCAAGCTACTGCTGAAAGAGGATGATGATTTGATCAAGGAGGTCTTCGACTACTGGAGCCGCAAACGGAAAGGCTCCAAGAAAGGCCGCCTCGCCCCCAATGTCAAGCACGAGAAGAGGGATGGCTCCAGCACCAGCGATCCTTATGTGGCCTTTCGCCGGCGTACAGAGAAGATGCAGACCAGGAAGGTGCGTAGTCCCGTAGGCTCTGGCCCACCAGCTTACCAAGACAGCAGAATTGTCCCCTCTAGGGGAATCCGCTTTACAGCATCTTAACTCAATTCCATGGTCCGATTCCCTTTTGCAGAACCGTAAGAATGACGAGGCATCATACGAGAAGATGCTGAAGCTGCGTCGGGACCTGAGCCGAGCTGTCACCGTCCTGGAGATGATCAAGAGGAGGGAGAAGAGCAAGAGAGAGCTGCTGCACCTCACATTGGAGATCGTGGAGAAGAGGTATGAATATTACCAGGCAATGAGACAGTAGTACCTACCAACCATACATATACTTGCTGGTCCTATTAGTGATGCTTCTCCTCAGAGAGGACGCCCCACACGCAGTCCAACTTTTATTTTTTAATAACACATTTCATATAGAGACAATGTCAAGGTGGGACACGTGTTGCTTTGTTAGTCTATAGATGGCTGATTGCATATTAGCTGGTGGCAGCTTAGAAAAGAGAAGACATTAGCTTGGAGATTAATCCCTGAACAAAGTATTACACAGGGGTAAGATTGAATGGGTGGTGTTGTCCACCACGGCACCTACACTGGACTCTGTGTTTGTCCTGGACAGCTCCCATGTGTCAATGTCATGGGTATGAACTAGGTGTTAAAAGTGGATGACATCTGTGCTTAATCCACATTGCCTGGGTAAATAAGGGTTAAACAAAATAATAAGCTAAAGCCCAAGGAGAACCACTGGGGTTGGTTCTCCTTGTCTGTACGATGGCTCGTAAAGCAGAGGACCATGTCGTTTTAATGGAGTCTGGCACTGTTGGTCGTGTTAATTGGTGGCGGCAATTCTGTTCTCGTTCTGTACATCGTTTGGCATGCATTACCAATTTATTGAGTTCACCTTATTTGTGCAGTAAGGTCAAAAGGAAATGAGCTCATTGACTTTGAGCTCCCTCCACAAACTTGGACTGCTCACTGCTAGGCAGGGCAATAAACCAGGTGGTAGCATTTATATTATTTTGTGTTTGTGCCCTCACCTTTTTTTTTATATATACATTTCCTTTTTGAATTGTTCCGTTTTCCCAAGTGCCGAGCATACAATCCATCTGGACATGACAGGCCCAATAGAAACGAGTTTCCTCTGAAAGTAGCTGTCAGCGCCAAGCCCAAATTGAAGGTCCTCTCCTTGAAGTGCTTTTGATTTGTAGTGACATTTCAATTTCCTCCTGTTAGCGGCGGCGGGGAATCTGTGCCGGCGCATCCCAATCCACCTTTACCTCCACACTGTGCCTGTTGCTCTATTTTTGACAGATTGTTCCTCTTGCCCGCATGCTGCTCCACTGTAGCTGAGAGAGCCAGGTGTACCTCCATGATATGTGTTGTCTGCAGACAGCCAAGTCGTGTTCCTTCTTCTTTTTCAGGGTGCTTTTTGCCCCCCTTTTCTACCCAATTAAGTCGTTATGTCAATTGATTCCTCCCCACACACATTTGTGTGTTGTCACTGCTGTTGTATCCACTGCATCGCCCAAGCGGCCCTTATGTCTCTTCTGTGTTAATATGTGGAGTTGATGTGTGTGTATTATGTACGGGTATATGAAGGGGTGTGTGTGTGTGTGTGTGTGGGGGGGGGGAGGGGGGCACGGAGGGCCATTTGTCAACCCCTGGATGGTACTGTTTTTTTTTGTTTTTGTGGAATAACCACCGATGTATTGGTGTAGTAAATGCCGTTTTCCCACACATCAGGAACACGTTGCCTGACTTTGGCAGCGAGGTGATGGCTGAAGCTCTGGTCCAGCGGGCCCTGGTGAAGCCCGTCTACACCATCCCCATCCTCCCCCTGCCCAGCAACAACCAGTACCGTCACCAGGACCACATGGACATGAAGGACTATAATAAAGTAAGCTTGGGGGGCATCTACATCTATCTATTCACGAGCGAGTGACTATGCAGGGGGTTAATTGAGTCCAGTTTGAAGACGATTGATGGGACCTGGGAACTTTCCAATAACGGCTCAGCTTGCTACCCACTTAGTAGAATATACGCATATACTGTATTAGTAGAATTTATTAGCTGAGGCGCCCATGTTGTGGAAGCCAACAAATGGCATGCTTAACGTCAAAACCCCAAATGGTCAAGATTCTAGTGTCCAAAAAATACTGTGGAGTGGAAAGAAACCGTAGCGATATATATCCTGACACTGGAATCTTGATAATCTTAACCCATTTAGACCTGCTGCCACCTATACGTTGTTATACCTTTGAATCCGGGAGCCACCTCTGTGTCTCATTAGTTGTTGCTATACATATAGCAACATCATGTTTTATAAATTTTTTTAGTAAGAATTTGAACATTTTCAGAAATCTTAGGTTAGGTTCTAGAAGGCGTTTTTAGAATCGGCCTCAGGTCTAAATGGGATAAGTTAGGCACCAAGCAACGCATCATGTAATGGATGCAGTGGTGTGCTGCCGTCTCCCTCGTTGAGGTCTCTTAAAGTGGGGATGTTTCTTATTGAAGGGAGTCAACTGATGCGATGCATGTTTCGGTGTTTGCGCTTCATTTAGAGACTGCTGACAGCAGTGGCAAACTCCCACGTCACCACCAACTATTATCACTTATAACGCCAGTTTCTCTTTCACACACAAACCCCCCCTTTTCCCTTTTCTCCTACTGTACCATCTGGTTGACTCCTGGCTATTGTTTCAGGACTGCCTCTTCTCTTGCTGTAACTTGACTCACCCTAGCCTCTTGTTACCCCCCCCCCCCCCCCCCCTCCGCACATGCATACAAAAGTATAGAGGCTTCACTGGAGTGTGTACGAGAGAGAACGAGAGATTGAGTTCAGTCAGGGAGGGGGGATTTTCCCATAACGGGATGGCGTTTGTGTTTATTAGGGGTGGGGTCGGAAACTCTGCAGCCATCTGGCTTGGCAGTGGCATCTGTCGCGTGCCGCCATCTGCATATCAATGACTATTTGCTCGCTGCCGTTTCCACACATGCACACACACGCCTGAACATGGACAACAAGCACCAGGCAAAAAATAAATAAAAGAATCTCCACAGGACAATGTTTTTGGGGCCTTGAAAATACCATTGGTTGCCCTGCATACCACGCACACAGATCAAGTGGGCACAACCACAGCATTGAATGTGCTTATCCACTGTAATATCAAATAAAGCAGAAGTTGTCCAGAATCGCTAATCCAACTGATATGCCCATATATTGGCGTATACTGAAGACATTAGGGAACTCCATACATGGGCATAAAAGGGACAAGGGGAGACAGATGCAGAGATATCCATATATGGGACACAAACGGGTACTACGGGTACCATGCAAAGGGACATTGGTATAACAGGCTGGGACACACATTCCTAACTTGCATAGTTCCCGTAGCTCACTTAATTACAACATTTTGGCCAATGGTCCTTCACCAGGATACTTGGCGAAAATCAGAAACATTGTGAATAAGTACATTTAATATCTGGACCTTAATTGTTTTAGTGTGTAGATAGTTTGATATAGTACTAGTGGTCCGTGTATTTGGAGACAAATGCACCCCTGTTGGCTCTGGATTAAACCCAACCAGAGCTTCCCTCCATCCTCTGTTGTCAGGTTTCCTTGTGTCTCAAATTAGTACGTTGTGAAGGGGCAGCCATGATAGTAAACTTTATTCTGTTTCGTCTTCCCCTAACCAGCCGGAGAAGATGGAGGTGGTCCGAACCAAGAGGAAATACGAGAAGAAGCCCAAGGTCCCTCCTTTGGTGGCACCCCAACATTCAGGCCCCTCAGTGTTCAACCCCAAGGACCTGAACCAGTATGACTTCCCCAGCTCAGACGACGAAGCCTTCTCTCAGGTAAAGAATAAAATGTCATATTGGTTAGCGTGTCACTTCTTAGTAGAATAATGACTAAACGCTGCCTCACCACGTTTTGTTTCCTCTAGGAACAGTACATTGATCGGTCCCGTATGACCCGAGATTTCTTGAGGGTTCATAATATAAAAGATGTAAAATCATGATCAAATCATGATCAAATCTGAAGACAAGGACCAATATGTGATGATACTTTACTCTTTCTTATACTGTACCTATAGCAGGTGCATTCTGAATGAGTTGAATGAGATTTTCACAGAGGCTGGGTTTTCTCAAAATACCAAAACATCTTGCTGAATCATATTCAATATAAATATGAACAAGACACAAATCACTTTATTTATTGTGACATCATTTAATTTAGGTCCATTCACAGCACAAATAAAGCAATTGGGCCGGACTGAGCTCTGTCAACAGTCATTTCATCTCAATGTGCTGAAATATGTATTTCAGGGCATCTGATCTTTGTAGCGATTTGGACTGGGCCTAAATTCATGTAGATGCTAATGTAATATTGATAGGATGATCAGAGATCTCCACATCTGGCGAAATCTAAGTTCAATGTATTGGCTAGAACAGCAGGGCTAGCAAGTCATAAAAAGTCATCATAAAACCATCCTAATATGAAGGATCACACTATGGTTCTGCTATGTAGTTGTAGTGTGTGTGTGTGTGTGTGTGTGTGTGTGTGTGTGTGTGTGTATATATTATTATTTTATTTTTTTTCCCACCCAGTTTTAGCATGAGCGTTGAATTTAGATTTCCCCAGACATTTTAGTAGGCAGACATCTCGAATCGTCGAGCTCAGCTTGTGTATTGGTTACTCATTTTGACAGCTAGAATGAAAACCACTACTCAACATTTTATTTTCCCTTTTTTTTTTGTTAGATCCATTCTGGTTCGTCGGAGGCAGAGGAGGAGAATGACCCAGACGGCTGCTACGCGTTCAGGAGGAAGGCAGGCTGTCAGTACTATACTGTGAGTGCATTTGTGACTCTCTCCCTTTACACACACACACAAAGGTCTATTTATAGAGCCCCAGGTCCCTTGCCTGGCCAGTCTGGCTGGCCTGCCTCATTACTCCCAACACCCTCTGATCCTCAAATCAATGGCAGTGCCGGAGACGTCCCCTGTATTTATTTAATCTAATTTCCTTGCTTCCCCTTTTTTCTTATAATACTTTATCAATATATTCCTCCCTGTTTGTTTATTTGTGTCTTGACCTTATGTTTTTCTGTTGTATTTTCACTTATCTTATTTATCCTCCTGCCGTTTTCTAACAAATGTCTACCTTTTTGTTCCCTTCTTTCTGTCCTTAATCTTAATTCTTAATATTTCTCTTCACTTCACACTCTCCTCTGATTTTCCTATCATTTCTGGCCTCTCTTCTGGCTTTTCAATTGTGTTCCTTTCACTTTTCCTTTCCTCTCTTCCCTGGATCGTTGACCTTCCTCTCTTCTCCAGTGTCGTGTGGACCAGAGCGGAGGCAGCTGGCCCTGGGTCTGTCCGTCGGAGGGCGGCACAGGCGACCGCCGCTTCCGCTACTGTCTGACGTCGTTGATGTCTCCGAGGCGCTGTGTGGGACTGGCGCGTCGCCGCGTTGGCAGGGGGGGCAGGTGAGTGCGTTGCGTGGCAGCTCTCACGTTGGATATATATATATATATATATATGTATATGTATATGTATATATGTATATATGTATATATGTATATGTATATATATAATTTTTTTTTTTTTTTTTATGTATTTTTTAAGCCAACATTTGTATCTTAGCTTCTAGGGATTCTACAAATGTCTTCTAAATCCAGTTTCCAATCAACAGTTTTTTGAAAAAAAAATTGCTATAATCAGTGGTTCTCAAAACATTTCATATCAAGGGCCCCCAAAATGATATGTATTTGGCCGCGGACCCCCATCTCAAAATATGTTGTTCCAGGGATTTGAGTTACAAATGTTCGCTTTAAAAAATGTTTATTATATATTCAAAGATTTGCACAAATCTTAGCAGATCTGCAAGCTCGTAGCGCTGCGCTATGAGCTTGTAGATCTGCTATTTTTTAATAGCCAGTAAGTATAAAGTAATGGTTAAAGTGGTTCACAGATGCGTTTAAACAAGTGTACAGCCACCAGACATTAGCTACTGCCAGCCGATGTCTCAATAGAAAAAGATATAGGCAGGCCACTCTAGCGTAACTTTTCTTTATTGACAATATCTAAAAGTGCTGTGTAGATGGACCAGAGTATCCAGTGAGATCCAATACACCACCACGAGTACAGGAACAACGTTCATTTCCATCTTAATCTATAATGACGCTTGTGTTCTTCTCTTGCAGGGTCCTGTTGGACCGGGCTCACACAGACCTGGATGGCGTCTTTCACAGTTTAGACTCGGACCCGGAACCCGAGCCCGAACAACTGCCCGATCCCTCCTCCTCGTTGTCACCCGTTCCAGCTCCAAGCTGTCAGCTCGGAAACTCCAACGCCAGTACCTCAGAAACAAATACCTCGGACCCAGCCGGCACCCTGCGTCCTTCTTCCAACCCTTTGGCGGCGGCATCCGTGGACCTCAGTCAGATTCTGTTGAACATTAAAACATGCCGCTGGAGGCACTTTAGACCACGGACGCTCTCTCACCACCCCCTGGGTGGAGGAGACTCGGGGAGTAGAGGATTTAGGGGTTTTGGCCGGTCGGGGATGGCCCGGACTCAGGCCGCGGGAGGAGCCAATAACCAGAGTCGTGCCGGACCGCCACCCACCCCCGTTAACTGTGAGTTCATCGTGATCTTCATTTGTGTAAATCCAGAATCATGTCCTTTTACAGGCAACACAAATACAAATAAGAACATAAAGACGGAGGAGACAGAGGAAACCATAAGAATGACAGTGGCTATCTAGAAAGACCAATATTGCTATTCAATTTGCAATTTTTTAAAACTATACAGTTCTTTTATAATTACCAGATGTCCCATATGTTAAAGCTCACACTTACAAGTGATAAGCCCACCTTATACTTATCTTAACTTTGATTATTTTTCAATTAATTGTTCACACCTAACACAAATCCTGCCCAAAATGCCACGAATTTCACTATTTTGGAAAAACGATGTCACCTGGACACCCGATCACCCATGCATACAAATACGTTACCTAAGTTGGTTTCAAAACATGCTAAAATAGCTGCAATGAAGAAGCATGTAAGACCTGCACCATCCACAGGCAAACTGGACCAAAAGTTTTAAGTTCCACTGGGCATTGAGGTATTGGCTTTGTGAAGCAGTGTGTAGACATTGAGCAGTCAATCATATGAATGCAGCAGCAGGGTACTGCCTCTAAGGTGAGAGTTTGGCAGTTCATTAGAGCACCCCCTGCCCCCCCCCCCCCCCCCCCCCCCCCCGGCATTGCTCTGAAGCTCTTATTAGTGTGAAAGCCAAATTGAAAAAGTGAGTAACCTTTATAGACTGCATGCCGTGTAGAGGAACCAACATAATTGGAAAATGTCTCCATGCATGAAATTATTTAAGGTGCCATTGTTTCACCAAGTGTGTGTGTGTGTGTGTGGGGGGGGGGGGGGTGTTGGCATGTGCGTGTGTGAGGGGAACAAGTTGCTTTAAAGCCAACCCCTGCTGTTGTTTGGCCAACGTCTGCCTTTTTGTATTGCATTCTGATGAGGCATTTCAAAGGTGCTTTTCCCTGCTACAGACTGAGGCACACACACATGGTAAATCAAATGAGCCCTTTGCTTGCAGACCCACTTTCGTTACTAGAATACATTAATGCCTGCATTCTCTCTCTCTCTCTCTTGGCTTGAGGGAGACGATTAGAAACGGTCTTGTATAAATAGATATATGAGAGGTGCAGAACTGAGTCAGTACTGCTGGCTGCTAACGGAGTGCTCTGAATTAAAAAAAAACACGCCATCCAGGATGGAGAGCGGCAGTTCAGGATGTCGGAGACTAGGCGCAGGCTCTAAATCTGTTTCCGAAGTCCAGCCTCGTTTAAACCCCATGAGTAGGACCTTTGAATCATTTTGGTGGATTCATTCTAGATGTAATTTTGTATATCCTCACCGGTGGCATCAATGTGTAGATGTGTAAAGGTGGTAGCCGCATTACACCACCTACATTGCTTTCAAACTGTATGGGGGAAAAAAATAGGCAAATTGATTCTAGGTCTAGTACCAATTCACAAATAAACAGTAGTTTGTAGATTTGTTAGTAGAAGACACAAGGGCAACCAGACACAGTAGATCAATTACAGAAAATGAGTATAAAACCGGTCCCAACAACATGGCTAGGTTTCCTTATTCTCTTTGTAGGAAAAAGCTTGGTAAGCCACCAGTTGTCTTCATATTGTATAAACTGAAGGCCTCCTGCCCTGTTGAGTTCGGGGGGGGGGGGGGGGGGGGGGGTCACTAATACTGTGACCCCTGAGGAATGGACCAGGAAACTCCCACACAACACAAGTGGTGTTGTTAAAAAACAATGTGTGTGTGAGTGAGACTAAGTAAAGGCACATTTGCCCCCAGAGAGAGACTTGGGGTATCCCTCTGTAACTGTTGATGATTTTCTCATCTCCTTAAATACATGTGTCAGATGAAATTAATCAGACCTAACCTCCTCTCCTGTCAAAGTTGCTTCAAACTCTAATAATTACTAACCCAAATGAAGGAAAATCAGTGATGTGTCTCTAGTCTGGACCAAGTTTAGTTCTGATAAATTGCATTGTGTAGAAACTTAAGGGGTTATCAACATTTTGAATTGGTCGCACTGGTGCACCTAATATTCAGCAGGTCTGTGTGCATTTCTATCGTCCCACTAACATTTTTAGACAGCCCTGTCTTGGTGCCTCGGATTGTATGACTGTGCAAGAAATATCTGACACACAGCAGACAAGCAGCCAAGATTAAAAAAGGGATCAGAACACAAGTTGAGGTGCTTTTCTTTGGGTAAAATAAGTGTTAAATAGCTCTATATTCTGATAGTACTCGTTACTATAGTGTTTGTCCTTCAGTAACAGGAGTCACTGTCTCTCCAGCTCTTTATTAAACTATGTTCTCCTCGATAACAATTTTAACCTATCAGGATTGAGAAGTCAGACAGGATACAGATTAAACAAGTGAAATTTGAAGTGATGACACAAAGAAATGAGCAGACAAAGTTGTAACTGGAACACTATAAAAATGAAGCTGATAAATGTATGCTCTCTCCCGATTGGCTGAAATGTTGTCACCTACCTGAAAATGGATGTTCTGTGTATTAAAGAGCTGGAGAGACGGGGAAACCCCTGTTACTGAACAAACATTCTATAGCAATGATTACTATCAGAATATAGTGCTTGAACCTTTTTAACAAAAAACATTTAGTTTTAACCACAAATATCACTTACCCTTAACTTTTCACGACTAGTGCGAACGGCATCGTAGAATGCCATGCGGAAGCCACAGTTGATAACTTTACTGGTATGCTATGCAACTTTGCCCTGTGTTTACATAACGACAACAATATATATACATTTTACAATACATACATTTTTTTTTACCCCTCATTTCCTTCTATACCAGCCCTTGTCATATTCAATAACACGCAAACTATTGTACTATTGTACAATAGTTTGCGTAAAGAAAGATAAAATCTGAACAGTGTAGGCTACTTACTGTAAGTTGGGAGGAGTGGGTGTGTTGGTGTGTGAGAGACGTTGCGTCTCTGAACGTGGGTAATCTAGCTATAAATAGCCGATCTATAATAGATCGGCTATTTTAAAAATGTTTGCCTCTTTCGTACATAATTGACGATTTCACACGTTTGGTATTAAAAAGGTCTTAAAAGTCATTGAATTGTAACTTAAGAAATGTGCAGATACCCTGTAGGTATACGCTTATACTGTATGTTGGTTTGTTTACTGTTGAGTGAGAAAATAATGTTAGACATTAAGTTAATCATCCGGGGACCCCCCTGCCGGTCTTGACCCCCAGTTTGGGAACCACTGCCCTAAGGTGCCTTGCTCAAGGGCACTATGGGTGTTATGAGGCAGGGCTGTATGTTGGTTGGTCACTTCCCCGCCCAGATGTTCTGTTGCAGTTGTATCAGCAGGAGTTTGTGTGAAATGTAATCATGATTTAAGGACTCCAGTTGCATAATAGTTTTGTCTAAGTTGACTCTTCTACGCCAGCCTTACTAATTTGACTGTATTTAGCTTTGTATGATATAGATAGACCTTTATTGATCCTGAGGGAAATTCAGGTTCTTAATCATCGATAATCAATGATTGTTTGATAAGGTTAACATACTGAAATTCCTAAACATTTGCATCCCTGTCTGATTCTAATACTGAACGGGGGTCAAAGCAGTTGCGTTGGTGGTTTCTTATTCATGTTCCATGTTTATAGTTCAGATCGTAGATTTTATTGAAGGGGTAGCCCCCATTTTCGAGGGGGTCCCATAAAAACACTAACAACAAACATGGATACATACAATACAAGTACACAGATTGCATTCATACACTGATAGCTTGCTCACCCTCTCCCACCTACCCCACCAACCAACACCACACCATCAGCTGTTAAACAGCAGAAAAGAAAGAAGGCTACAGTACAAATGCATTGATGTGTATATATATCCCTACAAGTACAAGTCGATTTAGAAGCATAAACGAGTTGTATCAAGATGTGAATATAGGGAAGTCCTGAAGCGACAGAAGGATGTAATGAAAGGAATCTTCCTCTTATCTTAGATTCAAGTTCAGCCTGGAGCAATATTTTTATTTGAGTCTCCTATATACTGTTCACATCAGACACGGTGAGGTCTGTCAGTGTTGTGTTATGGTATTATTCTGGTTTTGCATAACGTCTACCCTACAGAATAGTAGTGTGGATTTTGTTTAGGCTGTGATCCTGCCTGCTCAGTGTCTGATAGCGTTGTACAATATTGACAATATATATTATAAATAATACTGTATTAAGGAAGCAATACAAAAACTCCTTGTATAAAATGCTGTCTGTTAGTGTGATATGGACAATAGTTGACCACTTTCAACCTGGGGTCCCTATTTTGAGCAGGTCAATATTTATTGTCAAAAGATACATTTTGAAAATGGCAGATCTACAAGTTGGCGACGCAATGTGAGCTTGTAGATCAGCTATTTTCATCATTTGTTGTACAACGAATGCCTAGGATTTATGTGGTTAATGCTGCTGCCATCAAATATCAACTATGATCCATGCCAGGCCTGGTGTCTCAACACCAGAGAAAGGGGTTTCACAACATCGCCTGTTTGTGTCCACACAGTGTTCACGGCAGAGCAGTATCAACAGCACCAAGAACAGCTGGCCCTGATGCAGAAACAGCAGCTGGAACAGTTCCAACAGCAACAGCAGGCCAACAACGCCAACACAACCAACACACAGGTTGGTAAAAGATGGACACACACACCTTGCCTGGGTGTCAGAGAACGCCCCTTGCACATGGGAAGCTTGAAAAAGGCTTATGAATGATTGAATATTACATTTTTGTCTCGGCACAATTGCCTGACCCATCTCACACATGGGCTTATCAGACACATCAGTTAAACATTCAGGTGTATTATCCAACCAGCATTGCAACTCATAATACAACTTGAATATAAACAGCATAGTATTTACATAAATTGATACATACCTGCACATACAATACAGAAAGTAAAAATGAAGTGAAAAATGTATCTATTGGAAGTCACCTGTCTACTCCTATCCCACACTTTAGAAGTATATTCTGAAAATGGAATCTTGTGATCTCAAAGAAATTCTAATTGGGAGTATGGATATTTTTTTAACTATATTCCTCTCGGATCATGATAAAAAGGACATTATGAAATGAATTTCATTCTCCATTATTCAGACCACAATATTGAACTGTGATGTGGAGGATGCCACATTAGTTATGACTTATTGAACGTCGTTCATTAGGGATCTGACGAAATATAATGTTTTGTTACACAATTTTGTAGAGGTGTATGACTGAATCGGAAACCGTTTATTTAACAGCCCTAATGTTCATCAAGGTTGAACGTGCAATTTAAATACCCCAACACACAACACACAGAATGGTAAACGATGGATGCCAACACTGCTGAATGCAAGTGTACACATCTACGGGTTTGGGTTGGTTCGAGAAGATGCATGCCAAGGCTTGTGCTCCAGAATGGTACATGGCATGTATAGCCAGAGTTTGAATGCTGAACATAAACCCACACTGACACCCAACACACCGTTTTTTATTAAGTCATGGACACGTGCCAAGAGTTCTCGTACAATGAGCTTTATGTATGCACTGGCATTATGTGTTTTTGCAAAATTATCTTTGTCTAAAAAGCTTCTAAAGATGGAGAAACTAGTCAGAAAGCCACAATGGCCAATGCAGGCATTTGTACTGCTGCCCACAAAGAGTCTCACTCAAGTGTGCACTTTGGAATAAAGTCATTACCTGAAGTTCATCATTCAGTCTTGTCCTTTTGCTAAACAAGTGCGTTGGTTATTTAACCAGCCGGAGTCCTTTGTAGAAAAGAAAAGCAACTGATCAATGGCCTGTAGAAAAGAACAGCAACTGATCAATGGCCTGTCACAGTGTCTGAGCGAACGCATATACCAGCCGCAAATCACATTTATTTGGCTGATGGCCTGTGTTAGTCTCCCACTATTCGGTGTGACACTTCACAGATTGAGCCGTGTCTGAACAAAGGAGACCGTGTAGTAGAGTAATAGTGGGAGAATTGAAAAGAGGTAGGCTGTAAAGGCTCCTATAGATTTCAGCTGTTGCTCAACAGGCTGCACATGTAGTCATGTTCAGTCTCCCCCGTCTTCTTCAAAACATGCCGTCAGGCACGTAGGCAAAACACGAGCAGCAGTGAGGTAATTTCCACCTCACGTGGGACCTATATCGTACTGATGAGTCAATTTAAGAAATCACAGTTTGCACATCAGTGGGAAATGGGCTACTGCCTTATTCTCCCTGAACCCTTTAGGGCGACTCTGACTCAATTCTGGCTTGGCATTAAAAAAAATGCTCTGTTTATAAGTTTCAGTCAATGGGGTTGCAGTATTACTCACGTTTGCTTGATTTCCCTGCAGGGTCTGGTGTCTAAGACGTTGGACCAGGCAAGTGCCCAGTTTGCCGCGTCGGCGCTGGTCACCACAGACCAACTGCTGGCCTTCAAGTCCAAGGAGGAGCTGGTGTTGGCGGGTGGAATTAACGGGGTCCTGCCGCCCACAGGTCAGTTAACTGACCGCTACCAGAAGTCAAATGACATCAAACACACATTTTATATAGAAGGGAGAACTTGAAATAGTCAACAAAAAGCTTATATCGTGCAGTCTTGACTGCCAGCATTAATGTATAAATGTGATGATGGAGATAGACGGTGATGTCCAGAAGTTAGACTGCAGACAACTTTTCTGTGCTGAGAAACAAGCCAAGGTGACTCTACTAAACATCACCCGCGTTTCTCTGGTCCTACAAAATGTTTTTTTAATCAGTATTTATGCATAATAACACTTAGAATCAGTTTATCATATTTTTCATATTTTACAATGATGCACAGGTAACATTAATGGTCAATTAAACCCTCCCACAGGTGTCTTCAAGGGCCTCCACCTTCCCAGTCACCACCACCACCACCACAACAATCAATCGACAACCACCACCACTTCCACAGCGACCCCGACCTTCCTCCAGCCCTCCGCCAACGTGGCCCCTCCTCCTTTCCACAGCACCATCGCCACCCCTACGTCCCTCTCTAGCGCCACGCACAACTCCAGCGCGGCGGCACTGGGGGGCCTCCTGGGCTGCAGCAACCCCAACTCCGGCACGGCCGCCTCCGCCACTCAGGTCCTGATCGGGAACAACAACCTCCGTCTGAGCCTGCCGCCGTCTGTCGCCGCCGGCCGCCACCACCACCTCCCACGGGCCCTGGGCAGCGTGCCGCCCTCCGCCTTAAAGCTGGCCGCCACCAACAGCCTGCAGATGCCCAAGGTCTCTGCCGCGCCAGCCATGGACATGGGCTCCAGGTGAGATGTTTGACTTGACGGCAGGTTTTAGTCTGCTGGTTGTATCCACGGGGCAGAAGGTGAGATTCTGCTTAGTCTAGGAATGACTTAGAACATTGGTTCTCAAAGTGCGGTCCGGGGACCCCCAGGGGTACTTGAGGGGGTTCCAGGGGGTCCCCAGCTAAATGATGGATAGGAACCAAATGGACCCTTATGGGTCTGTAACTCTGAGAGTGTACAAATGGAACCAAATGGACTCGTTAGGGTCCATTTGGTTCCATTTGTACACTCTCAGAGTTAAATTAACATTGATTTTACAATATAAATTTGGGTCCCAGAGATAGAAATGCCATTAAATGGGGGTCCGTAGCCCTAATTCATGTCAAACTGGGGGTCCTTGAAATTAAACAAGCTGTAAAGATCTTCTCTTATGGGGGTCCCTGGCATAGCTTTCCAAATGGGGGTCCGCGGGCTAATAAGTGTCAGTTTGGGGGTCCTTGACATGAAAAAGTTTGAGAACCACTGACTTAGAACAGTGGTTTTTGACCCTTTTCATATCGAGGTCCATTATTTATTCAGCATTTGAGCCACGGACCACCATTTGATGAGATTTAGCCTCTAAGATCCAAAACTTAGAATATTTTGTTATCGTTGGATACGATTTTGTACACAATTCCATACTGGTGGTAGCCTAGGAGAGATGACGTTAACGTCAATCAAAATAACAATTGTTTAATTAAGTAATGCAGATGATTAACAATAATTTAACTCTTAATTTGTTTTTTTTATGACTTCGGTATTAGCCTTTATGCGGTCGGATGTCTCGATTTTTCACCACGGTCAACCTGGCATCCCTATTATAGGCCTGTCATTATACTGGAAAGTTTTCAAAGATTTTTAATTAAGTGGTTAAGCAGTTAATACTTCATTAACTAAACAAAATATCGGTCAAAATGGGTCTGAGTAAGCAAAGGGTTTAAAATTCCCCCCCCCGTCCCATTTTTCCACAGGGATAACCACGACCAAGACACGCCGTCTCTCAACAGTATAGCAGACAACACAATGGCCATGGAGGTGACGTAGTGACACCCCAGCAGGCACCCCAGAGGCCCCTCCCCTCTTCAGGTGCTGCGCGTCGTCCCGTCAGAAATGCACAAAAAAAAGGAAGAGAAAAGGGACAGCAGGACTCCACACACACACGGACGGACAGACAGAACGGCTAGTCTCGACATTAACGCCCACGGGGGACTCGGTTGCAATTCTCATCTCTCCATTTTGTTTTGTTTCGCATTTTTATTTTGAGGGTTTTGTCTTTTTTTCCCTCTTTTTTTTTCATAACTCAAAAGTAAAAAAATAAAAAAAAGATTGAAATCTGTACATTATGAGAAAAAAAGGCAAAAGTTCTAAGAATCTGTACAGTGGCTACATATTTGTAATCCCCCCCCCCCCAGCCCCGCCTTGTATATAGGTTACTTGAATCCAGACCTGTCCATTTGTGATGTTTTGCACTTGGGAGTCAAACTTTAAAGAAACCAGTAACTTATGGAGAGTGTGAGAGCTGTGAGGTTTTTTTTTTAAATAGGGAATTGTCTTTTTTATCACATGCATGGTGCGGAGCCTGCTGGTTTTTTATCTATTTATTGTGCTGTGTTTACACTTGTTCATATTATTTTTGTTGGTTTTGTTTTCTTTGTACACTGTACCTTCATGGGTAGTAAATGATTGGTAGCTATGACTCCTGGTTAACATCTACACGGTGAATACAATGCAGGCCCCCCCCTCCACCACCACACAGAAAAAACCTGCACCCATCACCTACGTAGTCTCGCGTGCCAGACTGTTGCCTCCCACACTTTTCAAAATACTTACGTCATACAGCCTGGAGCACGGAAGCGCTGAAAATTATCCGGGGATAAAGCGAATGCGACGCATCCTCCCCGCTTCCGTTTCGTCTTTACAGTCGTGCAAGTTTGTCCCGATTTAAAGCAAAATAAACGGAAGCCTATTGACACATTGAGTGCCAGGTGCTATGTATCCGTTTTTTTACCTTGTTTTGACGATCTTTGGAGAGCCGCAGAAGCCACGACGTGCACGCGGCTGTAAACAAAAAGTGTCCAGGGGGTGGGGGTGGGGGAGGGTCTCGTCTATCCACTGGAACAAAAACACTTCTACCGCGATGAGCCATTTTGTTGCTATTGCCCGTTGAAAATGGCTCGTTTTCACCAACAAAAATGGACGAAAGCAACGTTTTTTGGGACTACGTTACCTCGGTCGATTCCTTCCATCAGAGTCTAGGGATTATTCCTAAATTGCGTTAGAGCGCCCTCTTGTAAAATATTCTAAATAAAAGACGTAGATCTACGTTCTTGGCACTCAATGTGTTAAGCTTACTGCTTATCAGAAATGGAAATTTGAAAATTAAATAAATAAATATTTTAATATATATTTTCGTGAACGTAAATGACAAACGGATAACGGGCTTCCTTTCTCTGCTTTTGGGAGGTTTAGTTCCAGACTTTCTATATCATTCAGAGATTGTGGAATAGTTGTTTGGCCACGCGAGACTATTGCCTACGTTCATCTATGAAATCATGTAGAAACCAGCGGTGACATCCATCCAAATTCCAGAGCAGAGGAGCCAGGATTGGGGTAGCTGTGGTGGTCTTGTTCTCTGGAAGAGGAGGGTGCGTTGTGGAAGGGGGGGGGGCACGCCACTCTTCCTGGGTAGCACCCTGTTGCATTCTGCCCTACAAAGCAAAGGATCAAGTGAGCATGTAAGCACTTCACATCTCCTATTTGGGGGTGCAACTGTTAATCAAACTAATCAATTTAATCCATTATTTAAAGAATAATAATTAATTAAGGGGGGGATCATTTAGTAAAAATAAAATTACAACAAATTATGAAAAAGGTAGATCTTACAGCTGTAGATCAGCAGTTTTTGCTATTTTTGCGATACACTGGTGTATGATGAAGTATAAAATGGACCTTACGCTTTTAAACAATTTGATTTTTTCCTATCTATTTGTTTATCTAAAAACAAAAAACAATTTATTTGGTTAATCCAAAAGTAATGGATAGAGTAAAGAAAAGAAAATAATATCAATATTTAAAACCTGACTCCCATCCCACCAGAAGTACGAGTGGTACAGAGGTGGATGGGGTTTAAAGTGATAGTAGCATTTAGGGCTGTGACCTTTTCACCTTTTTTTTTAAGATTCACTGCTCTTTGCATTTGTAGGGCAATGTTGACCAGACAACGCAACAAAACATGGATGAAGTCTCCTCCCAGAAGCACTCAGTCGCTTCTGATTCAAAGCACTATTTCTTTCTGTTCTCGTTTTATTTTTGATAAAATATCAATGCTGCTTTTGTATTATTGTTTTAATTGTGTTTTGGTTTGTCTTTTTAAGGAGGGGGAGCTCCCCAATTTTCATGCAACGGGAGCACGCCATTGTTTATTTTTTTAAACCCCACACACAACACACTTTTTTGTAAAACAAAACAAAAAAAAAGTTATTTTTGTATTTTCTCGTTCTTGTGGTTAAAAAATGATTGTAAGCTTGTCGTGTTTGAAAGATGTTCATTCTTTCGTTACTTGGATCATGCAGAGGTTGAAAAGGGAGGCGAGAGGCAGTGATTGCTGTTTTTACGTGTATCATTCCAGTTTTTGTGAAAGAAAAAAATGTAATGAGATGGGAGGAGCGTGGAGAACAGCTGTGTTTTTCCACCTCTTCCCTTTTTCGTCTTGTTTGTTTTTTTTGTTTTGCTTATTTTTTTATTTTGAGTTTTTCATTTTGGGAAAAAAGATTCTCCAGTCGGCTGCAAGGCCAAAAACCACAAGTATAGAGGCCTGCGTCGGAATGCTTGGAAATGGGTTGCCAATGATGACGGCTGACACACCGAAAATATATCAAAACCAATAACCCACTTATAATCGACAAGCAAGGGCTTTTGTATTCATTTTTTTCTTATATCAACAAATGGACTAAAATAGATCTGTCCGATAACCACTTCACCCTGTATTATAGTTGGTTGTACAATGGTGAGGTATAAAAATAGTGAAAATAGCACTTTAAATTGATTTGAAGTCATATCGCTCAGCCCTACACGCCGCCATGTTGGAAAAACTTGCTCTCTCTCAAAACATATTTATTTCTGTGCAAATGAAAAAAAAGCATTGCAAGTTGGGGTGCAAAAGTTAATCAAAACTAATACTTAATATAGCAGATGTACAAGCTCAACGTGTGGCTTGGCCACAAGTGAGCTTGTAAATTGGCCTCAACCCTCCTAAATATGGCTTACGCCATTATTCAGACTAATCAATTTAGTCCGTTATAAAAACATATTTGAAAGTGTTTCCCAATACGTTGATTTATAAAACATTTAAAAAAGAAAATATCCAGAAATACATGCTTCTCCTTTATTCAATTATTTATAAGTAATAAATATAATGATCACTAAGAATATATCCGATAGTCGCAGCCCTCGTTGCAAGCAAGCAGGTGTTCAGGTCTGTAGAAGGCAACGATGACGTCGGCTAAAGTTCACTCTGTCAGTGTTGGTAACCATTTGTTAAATATTCCGCGTCAGGCCTCTATTGGGTGCCTTCCTTTGGGAATTAAATGTATTCTCTTCTGTGAAGAGTCGGGCACAAAGACAGCCCTACATAGTAGGGCTACTGCTGTGTCAGAATCTGAATGCCCAGTCCAATGGCAGGATATATCCATGATGACGTTTACTTGTCCCACCTGGAGGCTGAAAAGACTTTTAAAAAAAAGAAAAGAAAAAAATGTGACCGAACTCTCACAAAATTATGACAATAAAGCCCAGGGCATTAAATGTGAATTGATAACCGTTTGAATGTTTCTTTTTAATGTCTGTGTGCGTGTGAGACAGAACATGTTTGCATCAAAGTGTTTCTGTGCGAGTTCCGAAGAATGGTATTGCAAGACCGCTGAAGAAGGAAAACCTGGGGGGGGTGTCTTAAGTGACTGACTAATGGCATAGCCTCCTCAGGTACTGGATTAAACTGTTGATTAGTAAGTTACTGATTTTGCTAATACAGAAATCCACGCAAATTACAATGTAAGTGGTAAAGACACTATAATAATTTATGTAGCACTTTTCTAGACATTAGTCACAAAGTGCTGCACAAACAATGCACAAAAACAAGAATTTCACAAAGGAAATGGATGAAAATAAAATGATAATACAAATTAAATAAGAAATAAGCAAAAGCCAACGCATGACGGTCTAGCTTCCTGTGCGTGCGCTTGTCCTGGAGGTGCTTCTGTTTCATGACCACGAATGTAGCGGTATCTGTGCTGTTATTAGATAGATACTAGACAATAAGATCTCTGCCTAGTACCTACCATCGTCTGGGTATTTATAGATGCAAGGTAGTTGCTAGAACAGCAGAATCTACTGCATGTATGTATCATAGATAGGTGTGTATACTGTATGTGAGGTGTTCAACATCCCACTTGGATGAGTAGACTAATACAAACTGTTGGGTAGAGAGGGCTGCCCTCTCTGGTTCAACCAGTCCACATGGCCGCAAGGTCACAGTTCAGCTTTCAGTTCAGGAGATACTTTGAACTTTGATCTCCTTTCACTGTGCTGTCAAAATGAAGCCAAAATTCCTGAAGAACCATTTCAGAAAACAAAAACTACAGGCACCCAGGAAAATGTTCACACAAGAGACCATGGAGAAAAAAATAAGAATACAAATGTATAACATGATGTAAGACGTACTTTTAGTACTTTAATTGTTAGCAATGTAGTCCGATTCTGTACTAGACAAAATAATTATCAATTTTAACTGCTGAGCAACAGGGTCGCTTCGTAGCTCATGTAGATGGTTAAATGACACCAATAGGCTTCCACTGACGCCACCTCAGCCAGAGGCGAGTCTTCAGCTGTCCTCCCTTTTGGTTTCTGGTGACAGACTCTCTCAGTAAAGCATTCAGAGTAGAGCAAAGAGTGGAAATAAAAGCACGACTGAAAGTGGGCTGGCCTGTTAAACGAGCTGCAGCTGTTGTCCACCACTGGATTAAATGTCCTGGTCAGGGTTGTGATTGGATGGGGCGGCCAACGCTAGCTAGGCCTATGCCTCTTTTATGCTTTGTAGTGTGGCGTAGAAAACTATTGTCAAATGTCAATAATAGCTCACCCTAAAGCCTGTGCATTAAGCCAGGCATGGCATTATAGGCCACGGACCTCCGTTTGTTACCATATTTTTATCTCTAGGACCACAATCTACGCTGTACCATTCTCAGTGTTAAAGGGGTAGTTCACCCCAAAAAATACTTTTTTCCTATCGATTAGTCGATGCATCGATTTCAAGGAGACTTGAAATCATGCATATTCTTTTTTTTCCCGTCGCATTCCTAAGCCAGCGGACAGGTAGGCAGCGGTTCCGGTAGGAGATACAAAGGAGACCTTTGTGTGTCCATCCGGAACCGCTGCCGGTCATCAAATTATTGGCTTAGGGGAAAAAAATATCCATGAATTCAAGTCTCCATGGGTTGACTAATTGATAGGAAAAAAAGTAATATTTTGGGTGAACTATCCCTTTAATTTAAGTCTGGAAGTGTACAAATACATGGTTCCAGGTGTACACTCACCAGAGTTACAGACCTGTAAAAGGTCCATTTGGCCCCCTGGTGGTCTCCGAACCTGACGTTGAGGAACACTGTCATGTTGTGGGGGTGACTTTTTCTCAGGATTTTACTTGCCAAGTATTGGCAACAGCAGGCCTTGGGAAGAGCATGGAAACAGTGTAATAAAACGAGATAGGGAGGCAGATGAGGCAGGGCAAGACAATGCTCTCTCTCACAGCAGTTCTCATACAGAGAGAGAGAGATAAAGACCAGAGGGAGTACAGCCAAGTAGAAAACCTTGGTTGAGTCTTATCTCAAGTGTGAAGTTTTATTGTCGACACCATAATCATGAGTCATGGTTGCACCCTTGCGAAGTAGAATGACTTGTACTGTGTTGTCAGGGCAGATGAGAAACCTTTTGCTGGGTTTTTTAATGCATGTCTGTGCAGGAGTTGGCATGCAATCCTTTTCCTTCATCACTTAACCTTCCCCCTCTGCTGTGAGCGGCATTCTTACCAGAATTTTGCAAGGTCTGCCATGTGCCGTATGAGTGCTACTGGGTTTATAAGGAACTGCGTGGAATAGTGAACGATTATGTTCTCGGTACACCTCACCTCACGAAGACCATAGAGGACAGTTTTCTGAAAAACGCATGTTGCTATAGCAGTGGTTCTCAAACTTTTTCATGTCAAAATGATATGTGGACCCCCGTGGACCCCCATCTCTAATGTATTTTGTTTCAGGGACCCCCAAAAGCAAAGACTTGAGTCAAAAATGTTCGCTTTAAAAATGTATATATTCAAAGATTTGCACACATTTTAACGATTTTTCAAAAATAGCAGATCTACAAGCTCGTAGCGCGGCACAAAGTGACACGCTATGAGCTTGTATATCTGCTATTTTTGAAAAGCCAAAGTATAAAATAATGCTTTCTAGCTACTTTTTCCACCACTGCCCACCAGACACACTTTATTTATTTTCTCTGGCTTCAATCCGGTGTCAGAAATGAGCTGCCGCGTTGATGAGCAATTAGAAATATGTTGAAATGAGAAAACGGAGGAATCCATCTCTGCCTCTCTGATTGCCTTGCCCTAGTGCTGATAGAAGGTGAGTGTGGAGAATGTCAATGAGTGAGACGGGGCCCCTTGGCTCGCCTCCATTTCCTGTCCAGATCGGCGCTCCTTTAAAAAGATCTCAGTGCATTCACATTATTATTTGTCGCGGTGACATGCATTCATGTGGTTTTGACACTGACACAACATAAAGTTAATGTGATGGAGAGGCCCCTCTGCACTCTTCCATTTCATTGGATTACGGATGGGATTTTACTATTTTGAGGTTCTTCATAGGCTATTCTTTTTTTTGGGGGGGGGAATGGGGAATGGAAACATAGCAGGAGACAGATGGTCCTTTCTTTCACAGTGTGGTGTGGTCGACCCCAGGTTTCAGACTTGATGCTGAGTGGAAGTACTCACATTTTTTACTGCAATGTGGAAATAGTCTCTGGTATTCAAAGTTTACTTGAGTAAAAGGATAAAAGTATTGGTATGAAAATGGACTTGAAGTACCAAAAGTAGAACATTCTCATTGTGCAGAAGGTCCCATTTCACAAGTTTTCAAATGTATAAAAATCCTTTGAAAATAGCTGATCTACAAGCTCACAACGCATCACTGTGGTTCTGTAATAATAATCAAAATCTACAAAGTAACTACTGTAGTAACTAAAGTTTTCAAATAATTGTAGTGGAGTAAAAAAGTGCAATATTTGCCTCTGAGGTGTAGTGGAGTAGAGGTAAAAGTACTGAAAATTGGAAATACTCTAGTAACGTAAGTTACCTCAAATTGTAAGACACCTCAAAATTGTACTTAAGTACAGTACTTGAGTACATGTACTTGGTTACTTTACACCACTGGGATCAACACCAGTGGGTTGAAACAGGAAGAGGGAGGGATGCGATAAGGAGTACAAAGGGGGAGTGTTTGAACCTGTGCTTATGCTCTAAGCCAGGGGTATAGGCAACCTGCGGATCTAGAGCGGCATGTGGCTCTTGGGCCCTCTCCCGTGGCTCCCAGTTGCTTGGGCAAAGAAGTATGCAAAGGAATAAGAGGTTTTCTTTCTGTTTTTTGTTTTTACTTTATGCATAAAGTTAAGTTATTAAAGTAAAGTTATTAGTAAAAAAAAAAGTGCCGCCCATACACCAGATAAAAATAAGAAACTAATCATTGAAGGAAAATAAAGAATTTATTAATGCTTGGTTTGTTTGCTTTCACCACCATCGTTTCTGGCTTACTGGTATGCTTGATCTGCTTTGGGAAATTAGCAAACAATAACAAAAAAAGTTATATTGAAACACCAGAAAAAGCACAAAGAAAGCCGCCCGAGACAGATTTTTAATAATCTTTTGGGCCAAAAATGTCTCTTTTGATAATAAAGGTTGCCTACCCCTGCTCTAAGCGGAGTGAGCTGTATAGCATTGGTTCTCAAAGTGGGGTCCGGGGACACCCAGGGGTCCTTGGGGGGGTTCCAGGGGGTCCCCAGCAAAAGTAGCTAACATAGCATCAGAACGATTTTTAACCACTTTAACCTTTTATACGTTGGCTATTCAAAAATAGCAGATATACAAGCTCATATAGCACGGCACTGAGTGCCGCACTGTGAGCTTGTAGATCTGCCATTTTTCAAAAATAACATTAGTAGTCCTCCCAGTGGGGGCTCCTCACTGGCAGGTGAGTCAGTGGGATTCAACAGCAGTGTCAACACAGAAATGTGTGTGGGGAGGAATTAATTGGCATGGCGACTAAATCGGGGAGAAAAAGGGGGTAAAAATAATTAGCCAAAAGAAAAAAAGTGATCCTAGAATAACAGTATATGAATTATGATGTTTCAAGAGGACGTAACGCTCCAAGATAATCTTTTAACAACGTACCTTTGGTAAAGCTTTGTATGCTCTTTGGAGGAAGGACATCTGGTGCCTTGAGTCACAGGCTGTGTGAGTGTCCTCCCATTTCTTAGATTGTAGCCATTTGTGTTTGTAGACGGGCTCTGGGTCTTCTCTCCAGTGGTGGAAGAAGTACTCACATTTTGTACTTAAGTAAAAGTACCGATACCACCATGTAGAAATACTCAGTCGCAAATAAAAGTCTGGTATTCAAAATTAACTGTATGCATTAAAATACACTTAAGTACTGAAAGTAAAAGCACTCATTTGGCAGAATGTCCCATTTCACAAGTTTTCAAATGTATAAAAATGCTTTGAAAATAGCCTAAGTATGCATCATAGGGCTGAAGTGGTTATCAATTCAAACTTTATTCCAGATGCACAGGGGGTCCATAATTACATACAAGTTAAAACAGACACATATTTAAGATTAAGGTTAAGGTTAATGTATGTTTTGTAATCAAAATCAAAATCTACTAAGTAAGTTTTCAAGTAATTTTAGTGGAAAAAGTACAATGTTTGCACTTAAGTACTGAAAGTAAAAGCACTCATTTGGCAGAATGTCCCATTTCACAAGTTTTCAAATTTATAAAAATGCTTTGAAAATAGCCGATCTACAAGCTCACAACAGTGTCGCTACACTGTTGTGAGCTTGTAGATTGGCTATTTTCAAATAGCCAAAGTATGCATCATAGGGCTGAAGTGGTTAATGTATGTTTTGTAATAATAATCAAAATCTATTAGTAAGTAATTTTAGTGGAAAAAGCACAATGTTTGCCTCTGAGATGTAGTGGAGTTGAAGTAAAAATATTGAAAATTGGAAACACTCCAGTAAAGTAAAATGTGCACTTAGTATTTGAGTACATGTACTAAGTTACGTTACACCACTGCTGCTCTCGGTGGACGATTGAATTCAAGTGTTAGTGGAACGAATGAATATGAGAATCTCTCCTCCTGATCCTGTGTCATAATAACCTCCACACACAGTCTGGGGCAACTTGTCATTTTAACACACGTAAGAACAACAACACCACACAATGTTAGATATATTATTATCTTCAACAGAAGTTGTTTTTGAAGTTATGTGATTTAATCCTTCTTGGGCTGAAGATGCAGTCCAACTGCACAGCCTTGAGCCTTTCACATAATTAACTTGAGCGACACAATGATTATACAGTGAGGTAAGATCTGAAAATGTCAGGTATGCATGCAGCTTCTAATGTGTTTGAGAGTGGGTTCTGTGAGTGGTTTCCATCTGTGAGGACCACAGCATGAGGCTGGTCACATTTTAGAAAAGAAAAGTAGAGACTGAGGCAGTCTGGGAAACAGCAGGTCCACGGTTTGCCTTGTGTGGAACCTTCCGTTATTATCATTATTATAATGGTTGTTGAAAGTACTCGCAATGCGAGGCGTTGTGAGCTTGCAGATCTGCTATTTTCACAATATGTATCTTTGGAGCTGAGTCAAACGAATGTAATGCCTAAACTCCTACAATGCCCAAGTGCTTGTCAGGGTGGGGGCTCCCCAGTTCAAATATGATTATTTTGGGGGGGTCACAGACTGAAAAGGTTGAGAGCCACTGATGTAACTGACAAACCCAGCTATATTCAGAACTAGGACGCATGTACACAGCACCTTCAAAAGCACCTCAAAGTGTGCTATGATTGGCCTACTGTATTTTTCTTGTCTGTCTTATTTAGTAGAGTGGGAAGAAGGGGGTATCATGCAAATACAATAATTCTAATCTGTGTTTCAAGATTGGAAAACATTGTAGAAAAGGTGAGCTATGTCAACAATGTGTCAAAATGTCCCATGTCCCATGCCATTATCTAACCAATATTGCACTTAACTGAACAAATAAGGTGTCTAGATCTATGTTTTAAGGGTCAAGGATCATAATGAAACTATTCTTAAGTGATCACATTTGCCATCTGCAAAATAATTGCTTACTTTTCTTTGCTTACTTCACCAATGTGTTCATAAAGGTGTCTACTAACACCTCTCAAATAGTTCCAACCCAACTCCTCTGGGAAACTTCGTAGGAGCCAATCAAAGTTGAGTATTTATTGACACTGATTGTGAGGCAGAGTATATGACATTGAATGCAAACCACACAAGAGTGTGGGCATCTAACAACCGAGCTACAGGCTAAGAACCCTGTGTAAGCAGACACAGGTGCACTGCAAACATGTTGATATCAAGTATTGTTTTATTATGTCAACTGCAATGAGGGGGAAGATGAGCTTATGGAATATTGCCCCAACAGAACAAATGGTGGCAGACATTATAAAACAAAACCCTGCAACAAAGGCTTGGTTATTTAATAAGTCTGGAAAATCCCTCAGAGCTAGAGGAGGTGTTGTATATTATGATAACATGTGTGATGTGCTCTCATGATTGCCTGCATGTGCACAGTGGTGTTAAGTAACTAAGTACTCAAGTACAGAATTTAAGTACAATTTTGAGGTATTTTTTACTTTACTGGATTATTTCCAATTTTCAGTAGTTTTACTTCTACTCCACTACATCTCAGAGGCAAATATTACATTTTTACTCCACTACAATTATTTGAAAACCATTTGAAAATCTTGATCCACAAGCTCACAATGGGTCACGATGCGACACATTGTGAGCTTGTAGATCTGCTATTTTCAAAAGATTTTTATACATTGAAAACTTGTGAAATGGGACATTCTGCATAATGAGTACTTTCTACTTTTGGCACTTTCAGTACATTTTGATACCAATACTTTTGTACTTTTACTCAAGTAATGTTTTTATTCCGGACTTTTACTTGTAACGGACTGTTTCTACATTTTTTACTTTTATAGGCATCAAAATTCCAATGAGAAATACCCTCCTCTTCCTTACAGAGTATGTGTGTGTGTGTGTGTGTGTGTGTGTGTGTGTGTGTGTGTGTGTGTGTGTGCGCGTGCGTGCGTGTGCGTGTGCGTGTGTGTGTTGGGCGGGGGGGGGGGGGGGGGGTCTTTGAGCTCAGCTGGAACAGAGCACTTCAGTGGGTCGTGTCGTGTGTGACTGTGTGTAGGAACGTGGTGGAGAGAGCATTGATTCACACACACACACACACACACACACACACACACACACACACACACACACACACACACACACACACACACACACACACAACACACACACACACACACACACACACACACACACACACACACACACACACACACACACACACACACACACACACACACACACACACACACACACACACACACACACACATACTCTGTAAGGAAGAGGAGGGTATTTCTCATTGGAATTTTGATGCCTATATGTTTTTTCTTTTACTCAAGTAAATGTTGAATTTACTTGTAACGGAGTAGGCTATTTCTACATTGCGGTATCGATGCATTTACTCAAGTAAATAAATTGAGTACTTTTTACACCACTGCACACCACCAACTCCCAACCACTCCACTCACACACACTGACTGACACTGTTCAGATGGTATTTGAGGACATTTTGAGGAGTTGAAGTGCCGATGCTTCAATCATTCCTCCAGTGACAGCGAGGAGATGATGACAGATGGACGGACGAGAAGAGGATTGGAATTACGTTCGGTTGCTAGGCAGCGAAGGCCTCGCAGTTGGCACTGTGTCAACAATGAGAGCGGAATGAGAAATAGATTTGCGGTCTGGCCACTGGAGAAAGACGAGGTGCTTTTCGATTGGACTTCTTGATGCAGTCAAGCGGTCTCTTCTGCACACATGTGTTTGTCAGACCTGATGATCTAGACTCTGTGGAGGACCGCGTGATCTTTGTTTAGTCAGTGGAGGTTAAAAGGGCACAGGTGTCCATCTCTACTGCAGTGGTTCTCAACCTGTGGATCGGGACCCCCAGGGGAGTCCCCACATTATTTGTGGGGGGTCCCCAGATGACAGTGAAGTGACAATTGAAGGACTTTTAAGACCTTTTTAATACCAAAAAAATAAACAAAGAAAAGAAAAACGCCCATTACTGAAAGAAAACTGGTTAAACATTGGCCAAATTGGCAAATGATATAAGAAAGACGCCCCAATCCTTAACCCATTAAGACCTGAGGCCGATTCTACAAATGCCTTCTAAATCAGTAGTTCTCACACTTAAAAGATTTTTTTTTTAAATGTTCAAAAATAGCAGATGTACAAGCTGGCAGTGCGGCACGAAGTGACGCGCTGTGAGCTTGTATATCTGATATTTTTGAATATCCAACGCAAAAAAATCTAAAATGACACAGATGCTTTCCCGGTTTTAATGGTTAAAGCCTATTTAGAGCCCCATTGAAGGCATAACACATGCACAAATGATCGCAACACATGTAACTAATTATTCGAGAGAGCACCGAAATGTGCACTTTTGAATTAAACTGAAACTATACACTGTAACAAAGTTTCAGACAAGTTACATACAAGGCAAGGCAAGGCAAGGTGATTAGTATAGCACATTTCAGCAACAAGGCAATTCATTGTGCTTCATTGTGCTTTACAACCGTCACTTTAGAATGTTTAGCAAAGAGGAGGGTTGAGGTCAAGGACACATGCACATGGCTCACTGGCAGAGAGCCATCATGAGAGAAGATGGGGGAAATGCTGTCATAATTGAGCCACATAAAATGAAAGAAAATCACATTCATTAAAAGGTCTGAAATTGCAGCTGAAGTGCATTTTGGGTACATTCATTGATTAAAATGTAAATTTCATTCCAAATGAAACATTTACCAAAGTTTGCAAAGGAAATGTTTTAATTCCATGCTTCATGAAAAATCCCATTTAACTGTATTTTTGAGCGGTTGTTAGGTGCGAATGTCGGGCAGGACCCAAAGGCAGACAAGCAAGGCAGGTGTGTTCAAATCAAAGGGTTTATTATAAAATAAGCAGGAAAAACACAGAACTCACACGACATAGGTCTGCAAACACAGGGCTATATTCAATATTACCAGACAAGGAGAACTATCCTTAATTGTATACTAGATAATGTGCCATAGTGTCTATTTCAATGGGCTACACATTCTTAAATGATGTATTTCTGCATTAATTAAACGCAGTGTCTATATTGCTATACCCATTCTGAAGAAAACCTGGAAACTGGCAAGTCAACCACTGTATACTGGCTTAGCTGTATACAGGCATCAATGAAGCAAGTCCATTCTGTGTTTGGATTTCAATTACAGTACACCCTATTCTTATTATCAGTACAGTCCGTGCTTTCATCACACATGACATTACAAAATAAGGACATCATGTTTTTTTCTTTACTTCTTTATCGAGAATTTGCCATGGACATGAACAAGTCTTGCCACACAGACACTTTTGTCCGTGACAGATTGGTGACTCCAATGCTTACAGATGAGTCATTCAACTGAAGCAACACCTCAACTGTAAGGAAGAGGAGAGTATTTCTCATTATATTTCTGCATCCAGGAAATTGAACTAGCAAACATCCAATCTCAAGCCCACTGCTCTGTTCTTTTACACAAATAACACCTCCCTGCCGTTATTTTAACCTACATCTGTACATAGTCTTGGTTCATGCTTTTGCACTACTGCTATTTCTCCTGTTTGGTGAACTATTTAATGTATTTTGCTATTGTAAATTGTTGTGTTTCGTTCATTTCAACATTTATGTTGTCTTGGCTTCTCTCTTGTTTTGTCAAAAAGTAAATATATTTTAATCTCATCTGGACCCTGTGGCAAAATATATTTTTTTAAAAAGGTTAAAGCACATATTCTGATAGTAATCATTGCTATAATAAAGTGTTTGTTCAGTAACAGGGGTCTCCCAATCTCTCCAGCTCTTTAATAAACAGAAAATATTTTTCAGGAGAGAGTACCCAACTTCAATTTGATAGTGTTCCAGTTCCAATTTTGTCTGCTCATTTCTTTGTCATCACTTCCAATTCCACTTGTTTATTCTGTGTCCTGTGTGACTTCTCTCTCCTGATTGGATAAAATTGGTATCCCCACCTGAATATGCATTTTCTGGTAAATAAAGAGCTGGAGAGCCAACACCCTATAGGAATGAATATCAGAATATATAGAATACATAACTTACTACACCTTTAAATTATACGGTCCAAACACACTTCTAACAGAACCTCCATGCTATATGAGTCATCCACTATCTCACACCCTTGTGTTTCTGTTTTTTTGCGTTATTATTCTAGGAGCACAAGAACGTTATCTGACCCGTGTAAACCTTACCCTTTGTTTGTAAGTAATGATCTATCAAAAGCTTATTATACGGCTGACCTCGGCTGTAAAATGAAGAGTTGTGTGTGCAATGTGCGTCCCTGACAGAATGCGTTTGCTTATTGAGCAATGTAATGACCCTCAGTGGCGCAATTAGCTCAAAGTCATGGCAATAATTACCCTGTGATGAGGTGTTCAGACAATGGCAAACTAAATGGGAGTTTGATTGCTCTTTAGTGTCGTTTCAATGCCCGATATTGGAAAACAACTACCCTTGGCACTGTTGCCATGGGACCTTGTGAATCAACAGCCGCTGGTCAGATGATGCTTTTAGATAGCAGGCGAGTGAGTGGTGGGCTGGTCGGCATTGTACATAAGATATCACAGGTCTGATCTCCACCATGGCCAGTACTGATAATGCAACTCTTCAAGGACATTCCTTTTTTCCTGTAGTTAGCAGTGGTGTAAAACATGTACTCAAGTACAGTACTTAAGCACAATTGTGAGGTATTTTTTACTTTACTGGAGTATGTCCAATATTCAATACTTATACTACTCCACCACTACATCTCAGAGGCAAATATTGTACTTTTTACTCCACTAATATTATTTGAAAACTTAAGTTACTAGCTACTTTGTAGATTTGTGTTATTATTTCAAAACACACATCAACCACGTCAGCCCCATATACATTTTGGCTATTTGAAAATAGCCGATCTACAAGCTCACAACGTGTCTCGACTCATTGTGACACGTTGTGAGCTTGTAGATCTGTTATTTTCAAAGGATTTGTATTCATGTTACACATTTGAAAATTGTGAAATGGGACAAGGGCATAATGAACACCTGTACTTTTAATATGTTTTGATGCCAATACTTTTGTACTTTTACTTTTCAGAATTCTGAACTTGTACTTGTAACTGAGCATCTCTACATGGCTGTATTGATACTTTTACTTAAGTAAAAAGGCTTTGTAAATAAGATATCACAGGTCCAATCTCCACAATGGCCAGTACTGATAATGGAACTCTTCAAGGACATTCATTTTGTCCTGTTGCTAGACCATTCAAAGCAGTCTTTGTTCGTTTGACTTAAAAGTGAGGAAAAAACATGCTACTCAATGGCCGAAGAGTTGTATAATTCACTCCAACATGGAAGTGATACAAGCCTCGGAGTGTCTAGTATCGAAGTCATCGGCTCTGATGCCAGGGTTGGGGGAAAAAAATCAAATACACAGAGACTGACAGACAGACACACACACACACACACACACACACACACACACACACACACACACACACACACACACACACACACACACACACCACACACACACACACACACACACACACACACACACACACACACACACACACACACACACACACACACACACACACACACACACACACACACACACACACACACACACACACACACACACCCACACACACACACACACACACACACACTCTCTCACTCTCTCTCACCCTCAGAGTGAAGTTCTAAAGAAATCTCTGAAATGTACTGAATTGGGTTGTCTTGAATAGGATCTTTTAAGGCAGTATACTTGAATGGCCAATGTTGCTCATTTTAGGAATTGAGATGCACTTGTGTATTTCCCTTTGCTTACACCATCCTAAGCAAGGCAAAGATTTGAACAGCCTCGGGGAAGGCCATTATTTTCATACCATCTTTTGTATTTCGTCATATTTTTATTGTATGATGCCCCCAGGGGGCCAGAATAAATACTGCATGTCCTCACAGTAACCCCCCTGTGAGGACTGCACCCACTGTGTATTAGTATATGTGTCTATGTCTCCCTACACCCTGAAGAAGACACAAGCCAACACGTGTTAGTGTATTTTAATGTATCTGGCCCATTGAATTAAAAAGTCCTTTTATACTTTTCGAACATACCCTTGATTTGTTATACCTTTATGGTCATAGCATCCTTGTTTCTTGAATGCTTCTCAATGGTTTGGTCAAAAAAAAGAAAAGAAAATCTTGCTTCAATATAGGCATTGATTCTGAAGGATGAGATGCCCTCATAAGAGTGGTATAAGGACACTCCGGTGAAGTACATGTTTGCGGACTTTTCAAGGAGCTTTTATTTGTGACAAGCATATAAATGACTTAAGTTATGTATACAACATAGATGGTTATAATTGGAATCAAGGTTTGGGTCATGAACAAGCAGTCCTTGGAGCTCAATGGAAAATCCTCACAATCGATCATATTAAATGTGTGCGCATGTATTGATATGTCTGTGTCTATGTGTGCGTGTCAGTGTGAATGAGTGCCACACATCTGACACCTGAACACAAGTCTTCACACAATCTGACAGCTGTACAGAAAACAACAAATAATCATGACCCATCATCATGGGTCATGATGAAAGTCATTTTACATGTGACTTTTCTCCACTACATTTCAAAGACAAATGTTGTTATTTTGATTTGATTGATTGATTGAATACTTTATGAGGCAGAAATGCTAGCAGCACGAGGTACAGTCTAAAAATATGGGCTAAAAAGATTGAACATTGTGGTCCTCTGTATTCCATTCATCAACATAGCATATTTTTGTGGAGGAGGCCGATGCACACCTCAAGGGTTGGCGACAGGTGCGTAAGAAAAAAAAATGGAGATCTCTGATGGTTAAACCAAATAATAGGACCCGCACACCGTCTGAATCTTGCAAAAATGTAGCTCTTTGTTCGACGTTTCAATCGGTTAGACCTTCATCAGGACAGACAATGGACAAGTGTCTCCTCCTAAATCAACATAGCATAAACATAACGTAATAATACATGTCATCAACAATTACAAAACGCTATATGTACAAAGGAGAAAAAGGAAAAACAGCGGCAGTGAATGACACCGCCTTTCTTTGGGAAATTGCATTTATCTCCCCATGTAGTCTCTTGATATTCAGGCCAGATTCGAAAGAAGCCAGTGATTTACATGTTTTAATGGATGGTGTCAGTGTCAGGGCATTCCACATTTTGGAGGCAGAGTATTAGAATGATAATTCTCCCATGTTTGTTCTATATTTGGATTGTACCAGATCGTTGTCACTCCCTCCACGCTCTAGTATTGTGGCTGTGATTGTCTCCTCTAATACATTTCTATGAAGATTGTCGTTAGCCCACTTGCTTGTATTGCTTTAAAGTCAGCAATTGACTTTATTGTATTTTCTGAAACGTGATTGGCCTCAGGTTGGTTTCCTCACAGGAGGAATTCAAGCCACTCACAGTAGGCTACCCGCTTTCAACCATATTTAGCGCTCTCAACGTGGATGACTAACCCAGCAGTCTGTGGTAACGGAAACGGAGGTGTGACGCAGGTATGGACATTATTACATCTTACCCAGCTGTGATCATCCTGTCACTCAAGTTAAACATACTGTAGCACTATACCTGCCTATGATGCATACTGTATGAAAGGCCTTTTAGTGCTGCTGAGTTGATTCAGCTCAAGAAGTGGAACATATTATTTTTAGCTTTAAAATCAGCTTCTGCTGAAGTTACAGTTTTTCACCATTCTTAACACACAAAAAGCAACATTTTGGCACAATTTGCACACCCTTCACTTCATGTACTTAATTGCTCGAGCCAATTTGACACCACTTCACACTCCCTTGTCTGCATTGAACTGAATTTCCTTCACTATTTCCTACACTACACACACTGTTCAGTTGTTGCACACACTTCTCACATACAATCTCAAAGCATCAACCCACAACAAACGAATATTCAAATCTCTAAACATTCAGGTCTTGATGACCCACAGTGAATCGATTACGTTGTCATCTGGGACAATGTGAGCTTCCACTGGGCTGCTCAAGTGTGTGAGTGGTTCCAGGACCACCCACATTTTTCTGTTGTATAGCCTACCTTCCGTCTTATTCTCCTTTCCTGAATCCCACTGAGGAGTTCTTTTCAGCTTGGAGGTGGAAGGGCTACACTGAGTCATTTTACAAAAGGAGAAATGTCTCATTCTCCAGAGTCATTGTCATTCATATGGCGTGTTCCATTTCTATGATTGTGTTGTCAATGTTGCACTTCAGTGTGCTGTAAATGCTTGGTAGTGTGCAGCAATTGCTTAGTTGTTGTGTGTAGGCTACTCAATGAATGGTATGTGTGTGTCATTTGAAAATATGTCTGTGTGTACCAAATGCAAACACAAGTTCCATTTTGTGAACAGTAAAGAGATTTGATGACAAAGAGTCATCCTGCAAAGGCAGTGTCAGGGTTTAGCATTTTGTGTGTGAGGTTTTCAGTTTTGAGAAAGCTGTTATTGTTTTTAGAAACGTGTGTTAACAATGGTGAAAAACTGTGAAGAATAAGGACTTCTTTAAGTTTGCGGAAGGAGAGGAGAGGAGAGGAGTGGAGTGGAGTGGAGTGGAGTGGAGTGGAGTGGAAAGGAGTGGAAAGGAGGGGAGGGGAGAGGAGAGGACGAGTGGAGAGAGATGTGCTCAGAATCAGATGAGCCACAACAGTTCCAGTGTTCGCAGGCAGCACCTGCATCTCTGCCTCCCTCCCCCTCCTCAAACAGACCTCCCTCTTAGAGCTGCCACAAGGAGCGTTTCAAGAGGGGGGGTTGGGCGTGCGTGCGTGCGTGCGTGCGTGCGTGCGTGCGTGCGTGCGTGCGTGCGTGCGTGCGTGCGTGCGTGCGTGCGTGCGTGCGTGCGTGCGGTTCTCAAACTATGGGACTACTACTACGGGAACAACGGGAAGTGAACATATTCTTTCTATTAAAAGTCTGTTTTATTTGGTTCTCGCAACAGATCTAGAATATATACAGTATGCTACCATTTACAGAAATGTACAGAAACACTTTTCTGTAGCTTTTAAACTATGTTGATAAGACACACAATCAGCAGGAATCACAGTGTTGTAAATGTATTTTAATAATCTAATAAATATTCCTATTCAAGGCTACCAATGTATGCTTTATTTCAACATTGAAATTATGATAAGTCAAGTTTGGGGTCACCAAACAATTTCCCCCATAAAATGGGGTCCTGGCATAAAATAATTGAAATATAAACTTTTTGCCAGAAGAGTGCCTTGGACCTTTTTTTTCTTTGTTGAACTTTCGTAACCATTCCCTAATACCAAAGAGAACCGTTATCACACGTATTCACACTGACTGAGCACCTTTTCAGCTTTTCTGAAGGACTTCTAGTGTTCTAATTAAACTACCTCCTGTAGCGGCTCGATGCCTGTAAAATGTGACTTCTATCCGCCAAAGATCACCTGCTATCAGTGTCTAAAAAGCAGTCAAGTCTACTTTCGCAGGGACACTCACTGCTTCTTTAGAAAGGACTTTCACTCCTAAACGCAGAATCCATTAAGTGTCAAGGACAGGTTGTCACTTTGAAAAGTGACTGCCAAAAATAACCTTTTTTGGACAAATGGCCATTTTAGGTGGCAATTTGAAAAGGAATGCCGGCCTCCCCTCCACTGGTTTCACCTCCTTTTAGAAAAGACAACTATAGAACTGCTATTGACTCCCTCATTTTCCCGTGGAAATCAGTGAGAGTGGAAAGCAAGAGGGTTTTTGAAAAGCAATTTGCCACAAGGGCAACTGGCTGCCAGTCCATGTTCAATCAATGGGCAACAGTGTCTTGAGATGCTGTCCTTGAAGATAATTGAGGCTGATATAACATGGATTGGTTTTTCATACTTTTTATATAGATCCATGCACTTCAGCTCACCTCGTCGTTACTTGTCTCTACTCTCAACTTGCCTTTAACCAAAAATGAGGGTAGAGACGTGCTGTGCCGAGCCGAGCCGGGGTTTTGGTCTGCCTTCAGCCTTTCACTTCCGGTGGTGCGACTATGTTTTCATTCCCACTAAAACTATTTCTCCACGGAACACTAACACCATTTCTCCCAAAGAACATGGATCGTTTTGGTTGTAAGCCCACTTGTTTCTATGATGAAAGAGCAATTTAAAATGTTACTAACTTTCCGTGGTTTTGTCGGCTTCGAGGACGCTATCGTTAAATGAGTTTCGGTTTGTTTCCAGTGGGGAACGAACGGCACACACGTAAATCCCGCCCACTACATTTGATTGGGTAAAGCGCGGCCTGCTTCCTGATCTGATGGCACGCCCACTTGTAGCCAATGTGCGCGGGTTGTCAACACGGCTACCGACAGATTCAAACGCAGAGCAGAATCTGTTCTTGAGAGATTACTCTAAAGGTAAAGACCTTTAGAGTTTAATTAATACTCTGGATGTTATTGTGTAGCCCCCCCCCCCTTTTGTTTTCAAACTGTTTATATGATGTTTTGCATAGTAGTGTATATTTGTCTGTCATTAATGTTTCGATGAATTGAGTACAAAGGACCCCAATGGAAACAAGCCATAGGCTTTCTTGGGTTTAAAATCCTCTTAATATCAGACCTTGTATTGAACTGTACTTTCATGTGCTTTTCTTTGCAAACTGCCAATAAAGTATTCAATCAGTCGATCAAGACTACTGGGTAACACTGTTATAGTTTTTTAGACATTTGTATGAAATTATTAGGTTATTTATAACTTATATAACAGTTGATGTAATGATCAATGGCGTTTGATTGTAGTGAGTTTATGAGTATGAGACATTAGGCTTCAGACTAGCCCTCCTAAAGCCTAACATATCCCTTGGCCCTTTGGATGAGTGGTAGATGTTCAGGGTTTGAATCCAGGAGGTCAACCTCACACCATGTAATATCGACCACTAGCCTGGCATGACCAGACTCATCACGGTATCCAGGCTAATCAACCACTACAGAGTGTGGAACCAGACTGTTATGGCAATAGCCAATGTGTGATGTACAAGTCACACCAACCACATGCTATCCAACACAACAGTATAGATAAAACACCTTATGTGTGTCCATTCTTGCCAGATACAAATCATATACAGCGCTGTTTCCCAAACAGTGGGTCGGGACCCATGTTTGGGTTGTGGACCACTTTTTATGGGTCGCGACTCGCGAGTAAATATTCCCTGTTCTTCGTTTCCTAAAATATATATATTATTACAAAAGAACAAAGAAATCACAACTCATTTCTCTTTTGGGTCTTGAGCTAAAAAGTTTGGGAATATACAACATGCCATTTTGTGTATGCTTTTATCACTTGCCATTAATAAAAGATATTTGTTGGGAACAAGAGAACGATGTTTCCGTACACAGACTTTCATCGTGTTATCTTAAAAGACTAAAAGGAGAGACCCTCCCTAAAGTTGAGATCAAAGTAATATTCAACCGACATAATGAAACATAGCTGCCAAAAGACAATCAGTATGCTATATCAGCAGCTCCAAAAGGGTGTCCGCAGGGATTCGATTAAATGTACTGCAGGTGTGCTGTTTTAACGATACAGAAATTAAAGTAAAAATGTCCCGCTTTGATTCCTCCAACAGCTGCAGCAGTTACACAAAAACGGATTCAACAAAGGCAGTCATCAAATAAAAAATCTAATCCTTAAGCGCTTTGGAATTTAACCACATGACTCTGGTGTCCCGTTTCTGGCCATGTCATAATAGGTGAACGTTGGAAGGAGATAAGTGAACATTCGAAGAAAAAAGCAGTTATACAAGCTCACAAAGCGTCGCAAGTTTGCAACATGATGCGTTTTGAGCTTCAAGGTCTGCTATTTTTGGCAAAGAGATCTGGTGTAGAGGGGGAAAAGGAGGGGGTCCCCAGTCAACGAAGCGGTTAACCACATAAAGCCCACACGGTGTCTAGCGGGGTCCCTCAGGACTCTATACTAGTGCCTTTTTCGGTTTGCGCTCTACATTAAATATCTTCACTGAAAATAGCCGATCGACAAGCTCACAAAGTGTTGCGTTGCAATGCGCTGTGAGCATGTCGATCTGCTATTTTCTGCGCAAGTTATCTCAGAATATAGATTCTGGGGTTTAAGTGATTAAACTGTAAACTAGAAATAGATGTTGCTTGGCATCCATGCCAGGCAACATCCATTGCCCTTAAATGAAATGTGCGTTCCACAGTGTGCAGATATGCCACTACTGTACAGTATGTGCTGCAGTAGGCCTCTGCTGGTAGTGAATGTGTCTTTTCCATAAGGACATCTTATGCTGAAGGCTACTAAAACTCATTAGTCAGTCTCACTGTCATGAGCAATATAAAGATCTTTGCTTACAGGATAGTTATTGTTTATGTGGGCAGAACTCACACGTACAGTATGCATGCGCACACACTCACAGACACACAGACACACGCACACACGCACACACGCGCACACGCACACGCACACGCACACGCACACGCACACGCACACGCATACCGTACAGTGCATGCACACGCACTCACAGACAAAGACACAGACACACACACACGCACGCACGCACACACACGCACACGCACACGCACACACGCACACACGCACACACACACACACACACACACACACACACACACACACACACACACACACACACACACACAGCCTCTGTTGAGATTGGATTTGGAATTGAACCAGCTGGTGTTCCTCACAAATACTTAATCCTCCCCAAACCCCCTTATTGAGCCCCACCCACCCACGCGTGTGCACACAGACACACACACACACACACACACACACACACACACACACACACACACACACACACACACACACACACACACACACACACACACACAAACCCACACACACACACACACACACACACAGACACACTCACACACACATTTCACACACATGCGTGCACACGCACGCACACACACACACACACACACACACACACACACACACACACACACACACACACACACACACACACACACACACACACACACACACACACACACACACACACCATTCAATTTGTCACCCCGCCCCTTCCATTCAACTTCCTTCTCAAGGGGTGTAGACTCCATAGGGCTTGATCTCCCCTCTCTCCATTAACCCTGCATCTTTGCTTTGTGCCCCTGCGACCCTGGCGGCAGTCGAGTCCTTCTAGGGTCTTTTTTCTTTATTGAGACAGGCCGTAAGACTGACACAACAGTGGGACAGGGCAGGAGGAAGGTCTGGCAGGCTACACAAGAAAGCCTGGTTTCAACATTTTTGGCCATTTTGGCTTTCATTCTCCTTAACCCATTAAGACCTGGAACGCATCTGTGTCACTTTTTGATTTGAGATTTTAAAAAAAGCATTATTTTACACTTTGGCTATTCAAAAATAGCAGATATACAAGCTCATAGCGCGGCACCGAGTGCCGCGCTACGAGCTTAGATCTACTATACATAAGGTTTGGGGGTCCTTGACAGGAGGAAGGTCTGGCAGGCTACACAAGAAAGCATGGTTTCAAAATGTTTCGGCCATTGAGACCGCAGTACCAACGAAGCATAAAGGGCTGTACTTTCGTGCAGGCTACAATGGAACAAAGAGGAGCATGCACCACAAACTGCGTAACGCTATAACCTTGAACTCCACTCTGCCAACGCTATTAAGCTAGTCTCAGCCTAAAGGCTAATCATGTCCTGGCACGAACTCTAGGTCAGCTTGGTCACCCAATGGCTGAGCTTCTAAAAGGTTTAACACAAACTCTTGTGACCTCCTAACAGATTACACCACAGTTAGTGGGTGGATGATTAGGACTGAAAGAAAGAGGGTTAATTTGTGTGCAAGCACGCAAGCATACACACACACACACACACACGCACACGCACACGCACGCACACGCGCGCACGCACATTTAACAAGTTCTACAAGCACACAAGCATGCTACAACTTTTTAAGATCATTTTAATTAGGCTATAATTGTAGTCTTCTTTGGTTAGGAATAAGTTTAGGTTTAGCCATAGTTTTACTGAGGTTAAGGTTAGGAATAAGGTTAGGTTTAGGCATAGTTTTACTGAGGTTACGTTTAGGAATAAGGTTAAACCGTTAGAGTGTTCTCCACGGGGCGTTTTGGACCCTTTCCAGGAGTGCTCAAGCACCCCAGGTCTAACCCCTGAAAACCCTGGTTATTGTTACAGTATGGCTGCAGATTTGGGGTTCATGCTCATTAAAGGTTACTTTCTATTTCATTCTGACCACTGTGTTTTTGACAGTTTGGCATGTCCAAAGATATGGTTTTCTGTCTTTGTTTTGTAACTTAATAACATTTGTGTTTCAGGCATGTCAGCTGCCCTCTGTAAAATGTTTCAGTTTCGTTTTGATACTCATAATAAAAACACCCCTTTCATTTTCTCTCCGTGTGCCTGGAATGGACCACTTCATAATAATGTCCGTAAACATTTCCCATCAGTGTGTTTGTTTTGAGATGATTCATTCTCCTTAATGGGCTGCAGGGGCCCAGGATGTAGCCTATATTGATGTATGCTGTGATAATTGAAGCTGAACTAGTATGTACCAAACCTTTCCTGTTCTACCCAGGATTTTAACGCAGGTCTCCTTCGAAAGTGCTGAATTCTTTACCACCCAACTAATTTCTCCCCTGCTTGCTAAGGGGAGAAATTGAAAAGGTTTGTGTCAAACCAGACACAGGATCTAAATGTTTCAATAGAAGAGCAGGGAGACCAAATATACAACCAACCCAATTGCATTATGTTATATTGTATCATCATACTCTATATTGGACAAAATAACATTGTATTCATTAAAAACATAATACATATTTACTGTTGTAATGTATAATTATGATCCAGTGTCCTAATCATCTGATCACTATCACAAGCGATGCCCTCAAAGGCAGCATTAGTCCATGGGCCAGTCCAGATATCAGTTCCATTTAACTGGGCAAAACCTTACCTACGTATATTACATTTCTTTTAGGGTCCTTACAAGTAAATTGATATACTGTATGATAGCCTATCCACAAGAGTAGCTTTTCATATTTATTGAACATTTTGTTGTTTCCCCTCATCATAGAGCTGTTCCAAGTCTACCTGGACTCTCTCTGAAGCCAACATTTCAGCTTTCTGGCTGTTCTGCTTTGATTCAGGCTTCGAGAGAGGTTAAGACCTGAAGCCGATTCTACAAATGTCTTCTAAATCCTAACAGGTTTCTGAAAAACGTATGTTGCTACATCAGTGGTGCTAAAACCTTTTCATGTCAAGGACCCCCACAATTATATGTATTTGGCCACCGACCCCCATCTCAAAATATTTTGTTCCACAGACCCCCAGAAGTAAAGATTCGAGTTACAAACGTTCGCTTTAAAATAATATATATTCAAAGATTTGCACACATTTTCACGATTTTTCTAAAATAGCAGATCTACAAGCTCATAGTGTGGCACTCGGTGCCGAGCTATATGAGCTTGTATATCTGCTATTTTTGAATAGCCAAAGAAATCTAAAATGACACAGATGCGTCCCCCGGATGTTGCACCTTGCATGCAGTGCACCCAAGAGGGTTAGGGTACTTCAAGTTTATCTTCACTTCTCTTACACTTCTCTTACACTGATGAAGGCTCTACGTCCTCCTGCTGGGGGCTCCTTACTGGCAGGTGAGTCAGTAGGATACAAAAGCAGTGACAACACACAAATGTGTGTGGGGAGGAATCAATTGGAATAACGACTAAATTGGGGAGAAAAAGGGGTAACAAATAATTGGCAACTCTAAATTAAAAAAAAATAAAAGTAAAAATACCTGGTGGGTCCGACTGTTCCGAGGTTGCTGTAATCGACAGCAGTAGTGAAAACACTAAGCTACACCAGTCAGCAAGGTTTATCATATAAAAACAGTATTTAGGGATGTATAGGAATAAAAAATCTACAAAAGAATCCAAACTGGAATTTGCCCACCCAGATGGTACTGATTTTATCTTGGCATAGATCATTCCTTTGTTGAATACTATGTTGATTGATTAAATACTTTATTAGCAGTTTGCAAAAAAAAACACAGGAAAGTACAGTTCATTGGTAGGCTATTGGGGTCCAGTGTGATATGTTGCCATAGTGCCCATGATTTATAGTCGCTCCCCTGCTTGGTACGGTCTCCAGGCAACGACTTATTGCAGTAATATGCATCTGCGGAATGGAATATTGACTGTGTCGTGACTAGTGAGTGAACTCATTCACACTCTTTATGGTGATGAACCAAGTGAATTATGTAAATGTAAACTTTTAGCTGACTCTCTTATCCAGAACTCATTACACTGTGTGAGTGACTGAGCGGAAACTTGCTCAAGGACACTTGAGCCTGGCACGTGCACGTCACCGCTCAGGCTACCCATTCCCAGCGGTGTAAAGTAACTAAGTATCTGTACTTAAGTACAATTTTGAGGTGTTTTTACTTTACTGGAGTATTTCTAGTTTTCAGTAGTTTTACTTCTGGTCCAGACCATAACATCTCAGAGGCAAATATTGTATTTTTTTTACTCCACTACAATTATTTGAAAACTTTAGTTACTAGTTACTTTGTAGATTTTGATTATTATTACAAAACACACATTAACCACTTCAGCCCTAAATATGTTCCAGCCATTTGAAAATAGCCTATTTGTGAACTTGTAGATCGGCTATTTTCAAGAGTATTTCTACATTGCAGTATTGATACTTTTACTTAAGACAAAAAAAATGTAGTACCTTTCCCACCACTGATTATTAGACATTTAATACAATATAAACTAAATGTAAACGAGCAAACCCACTCTGGAAACAAACTAAAACTAACACAAGATTATGGACAATAGTTTGTGCACCTGATGAGACATGGAATGTGACCTCCTCCAAGTGGTGATTTTCAGTATTACAGTTAGAAGACCAATACAAATATATGTATTCCTCTCTAGTGTAATGTAGTACTGTACATGGCAGTGGTGTAAAGTAAGTAAGTAAGTACATTTACTCAAGTACTGTACTTAAGTAAACTTTTGAGGATTTTTTGGAGTGTTTCCAATTTTCAATACTTTTACTTCTACTCCACTACATCTCAGATCCATTTATTTGAAAACTTTAGTTACTTTTAGATTTTGATTATTATCACAAAACATACATTAACCCCTTATATACATTTCGGCCATTTGAAAATAGCCGATCTACAAGCTCACAATGCGTCACAATGCGATGCATTGTGAGCTTGTAGATCTGCTATTTTCAAAAGATGTTTATACATTTTAGACATTAAACACATTTTGAATTCCAGACTTTTACTTGTAACAGAGTATTTCCATATCGCAATATTGATACTTTTACTTAAGTACAGAAATTGAGTACATTTTCCACCACTGGTACATGTCTGTGAGAGGCAGGGACTGACCTCAATACACCTTATTTGTCACTTTTGCTTTGCTGGCCCAGACTAACACTAACCCTAACCTTAACCTAACCAGTAACCACAATCACAACCTAACACTAACCTAAATCCCAAATTCTATCCTCCAGCCATAACCTTATTGTTTTCATAATTGTAACTAAAATAATTTGTTAAGCTAAAAAATGATTATTTTCCACAGAACAATGTGCTTCACCTTTGTTAGTACGCAAACATTCTGTGAACCGCTGAAGGCAGCTGTTTTTGTATGTATTTTCTATGTTTTGGTTCCTTTGTGCCCAGATAAACTCCAGTGTCTCTTCAGCTAAACATTGTACCAAACTATTCAAAGCAATTGTGCTCCATAAAACCTTGTATAAAACCTTCTCAACTCAACTCGACTCTACTCGCCCTTTCGACTCTACTCATCTCTACCTGCACTTGACAGCCAGCTACATTGAGGGGGTTCTATCTGTATTGGAGAACAAAGCCAGGTGAGCCGAGTTGAGCTAGTTTTATGCAATGGAAGCATCATTAGCAGCCTCAGAGGAACAGCCGTTACAACCACATATGACCCCAGCAGCCTTAGAAGACCCAGCAGTTGAAGCAACCTCAAAGGCCCCAGCAGTCTCAAAGAACCCAGCAGTCTCAAAGGCCCCAGTAGTCTCAAAGGGCCCAGCAGTCTCAGAGGCCCCAGTAGTCTCAAAGGCCCCAGCAGTCTCAAAGGGCCCAGCAGTCTCAAAGGGCCCAGCAGTCTCAGAGGGTAACCGGAACGTTCGCTCCAAAACACACTCGTCCCCATTTTTTGAGCGGACAGCTCGCCCCAAGCGGTGGCCCACTCGCGCCCAGCGGCGGACCACTCGCCCTGCCAGTGCAGAACGCTCGCCCGGAACACTCGCCCCGCCGGTGCGAAGCGCTCGCCCCGCTTGGTGAGAACAGATAGCACCTAACATTAAGTTAGGAAGTAGTTAGGCGTTAGTCATGTTTTGGCACGACCCTTATTGTATTTAAAAAACAGTCACAACGACGGAGGCGCACTGTCTGAAGCGAAAGGCTCTGACAAACGTGGCAAAGCCTGCTTCAGCCGATTCAGCGCCGTTCAAGTTACGTGGTAAATCAAAATCATCTCCCCCCCTATTTTTTACCCTAACCTGTACACAGGAACATCTTGAACCCACTTAAATGTGAGAATACAGGCTAGTGGGGTATCACTTAGATATGACTTCCCTGGGGTACGGTTGAATTAGTGGAGAGTTCCAAAACAATGTGAACATGTTCAGCCTATAAGGTTATTACTGGAGGGTCAACATGTGGTTGACCTATGGTTGACATACTGTATGGTTGACTCTCCTGTTTCATAGCTATATAATGCCTTATATTTCCCACTTTGATTTAACATATTATTGAATGATTCTGGGCAGACTGCAGGCATGAGTAAATTCTTGAAAGCGGATTTCTACTGAGATTATTATTATGCATTAATAGGCCTAAATATATTTGTTAAGTTAAGTTTGACATCCTCTAAGAGTCTAATGTTTCTGTTGACGTGATACCTAGATCTATATAATTACTTCATGAAGCATGCAGAGGTGGCCTGAAGGTTAATAGAGTGTGCTTGTGGCCGGTAGGTCCATTGGCACCACCTCCCTTTTAGTGTAGAAACAGGAACTCGGTTTGGCTCCTTCCCTTTCTTAGTGTTTGTTCATAAGCTGGTCCACCTGGCTCTCATCGACTACAATGCATTCCATCAAACTTCCGGCTGCAGTTTGGAGTGTGATAAATCTGCCAGCTGGAATTGCTGTATAGAGAAAATGAAGTGGATGACCCTACCTTCTTTTATAAAGCACCTTGCAGGTATCAGCAGGAACAATCTGGGCAAAGTGAATGAGCATCACTCACCCCTCCTAGAATAGGCTACATACAATTAAGGTGCCCTCAAAGGTGCATGAAACCCGAGACTGATTTTATAGTTTGTTAAAAACGACTAAGGTTATCAGTGGTGTAAAGTAACTAAGTACATTTACTCAAGTACTGTACCTACTGTAAGTACAATTTTGAGGTATTTTTTGCTTTACTGGAGTATTTCCAATGTTCAATACTTTTACTTCTACTCCACTACATGTCTCGTTACTCGTTACTTTGCAGATAAATTATTATATTATAAAACATGCAGTAACCACTTCAGCTCTATTTATACATAGGCTATTTGAAAATAGCCGATCTACAAGCTCACAACGTGTCGCATCGTGAGTTTGTAGAGCTGCTATTTGCAAACATTTTAGTACTTTTACTTATCGTACTTTGAGTACATTTTGATGCCAATACTTTTGTACTTTTACTCAAGTAACATTTTGAACACAGACCTTTTACTTGTAACAGAGTAATTTTATATTGTGGTATTGCTACTTTTACTAAAGTAACATATCCGAGTACTCTTCCACCACTGAAGGTTATGCAGGCTGCATAAGGCTGACCATTAGTAGCCTACTCTGTGTAAGCAATACAGTCGATGCCGCTAACAAGATGTATAATGGGTGCGTTCGATTTAGGTGTGCCAATGAGCAAGCATTAATATACTTGACTATTGTCAGTGTTTGTACATTGGCATTCCTAAATCTAACACGTCCATTATTCATTTTATTAACAGCAGTTGCACTGCTTACATCACAATGTGTTATACGTTCAGCCTGCCTTGTTTTTACACTTCTGTAGTTGTTAACAAGTCCCATGCAGGACTTTTTTGTGTCATCCTTTCAGTCTTAATGTCTGACTGTACCACGTGCTGATTACATTTTTGACTAATAACGTATCAATCAATCAAAAAACATGTGCAAGAAAGCAATTTGGTCTAGGGGTTCCTGCTCCTTTGAGCAAAACACTTAACTTCTACAACAGAGCTCCACAGTGGCTAACAGCAGTGGTGGAAAAAGTACTCAATTTCTTTTTACTTAAAGGACGACTTCATCGATTTTCAACCTATCTTCATATAATTGGTCCTCACTAATACTCATGATAAAATGGTACCATTTTATCATACTTAATTACTTTAAACCACTGGCTAACAGTGTGGTTGAGCTGTGCAGCTTCCAGATGTGAAAGTAACAGATTAACAGATTACACCACAGTTTGTAATATGTGAATGTTTAGGATTGAAAGAAAGAGGGTTGATATTTTTAGCGGTGCCAACCGCTCTACATTTGACTCTGTCCGTGTGTGTGTCCGTCCGTCCGTCCGTCTGTCCGTCCGTATGTTATGTCCGTCCGTAAGCTTGAACACGGCAAAACACATGTGCCACTTCAACCCACACACACACACACACACACACACACACACACACACACACACACACACACACACACACACACACACACACATAGCCTCGCGTGGCCAGACAATATCACACGACACACTGCGTGGATATTAGTCTGGTCCCTATCAACGGTAGATTTTCTTCCAAGGGGCGGTTACAAAAAGATCCAAACGGACTCTATTGGTTAGACCTAAACCAATCAGAGCAGTGCTTCCTTGAACGAACCAATCAGAGCAGTGCTTCCTTGTACGTCATTGCTCCAAATAAGGTGATAAGCCCGCCCACATTTGGATACTGGGCCCTGGTTGGTTCCGCACAACTGCGGAGGGAGAGAATTGAAATCTCTATGGAGGGGGGCCAGACCTAATCTGCCGAGGGCTAAAGTGCATGCAATTTTGCAAAGGCAGATTCGTCTGGAACCAGGCTAACACACACACACACACACACACACACACACACGCCAATACTGCACACATGCGCACACACGCACACACACACACACACACACACACACACACTTGAATTCCGTATGTCCGTCCGTATGTTATGTCCGTTTGAGCACAGCGTTTAACCAGCAATAACTTCAGTTCGCAGCATGCTACGGAGTACAAATTTAGTACATGGACTAAAACCACCAATAGGCACAAACTGTAATTAATTAAGCCCCGCCCCCTCTGCATTCTTATTGGCTGGGCTTTAAACAGCCATTATTCCTGTTTACAGCATGCTACCAAGTACAAATTTGGTAAGTGGACTCAGACCACCAATAGGGACGAACTGAAATTAGTTAAGCCCCGCCCCAAAGGCACCGCTTCCTTCACACAGGGTGTGATTTTTTTTATATATATATATTTTTGAGTGGGGCCAGCCACTCCTACATTTGACTTTGTCCGTGTGTCCGTCCGTCCGTATGTCCGTTTGAGCACGGCTGATTGGTCAAGCTTCACGTGACACGTGACAATATGTTGTCACGTATCACGTGACAACATATTGTTGCTGATTGCAACACAAGGATGCAACCAGTTACACTTTCAAAGGCACCACTCTCTTCACACTGGGTGTGATTTTTTTTTTGATTGATTGATTGGTGGGACAGTCAAAATTGTGCCGCGGTAGTGGCCCGCGGGCCTGAGTTTGAGTATCACTGTGTTATAGTGCTATAATGACTTGATTTATAAACAACATAACACAGCGTCTTCTTCTTGGCTTTTTGGAAAGTGGATCAGTTTATGAAGTTCCAGTACATTTCTTCTTCGTGTTGTAAAAAGTTGAGCTCCGTCGAGCTCCGATCTGTATCTGGCTAGGGCTGATCGCTAGGGCTGATCGCTAGGGCTGATCACGTGGAGGAAGTTCAACATTATTATTAATAGTCATAATACAATAATACAATAATAATAATCCTAAAAACCAACATGAAAAGAAAATTGTGATAAGATTGTGGATCGTGATTCTGCCTGGGAAAAAAAGTGCTATGATATTTTTGCCATATTGCCCCTATGAATAGTTGTATCTGCATGCCCATATATGGGCAATTGGCCATATACTGATGACATCAGGGATCTCCATATATGGGAATAAAAGGGACAAGGACTGACAGACACAGAGATCTCCATTTGGGAATATCAGTCAAATCGGAGGTGTGAGGGCCGCGTATAGCAGCCTGAATTTCTATTAATACTTTTCTTTGCAATTAAAAAAGAAATGACTGTTAGATCAATCCCAAAGAGGCTCCCGTAGTTTTACCATTTACCATCTAACAACAGGGATGTCCTCCAAAGTTAAGTATCGTTTTATAATTCGGACCCGAATCTAATCTTAATCTCCCATAGACCACGGACAACTAAACTCGCGCATTTTCTTTTTTTCCCCGCATTAACTCCGTCAATTATTCTATTATTAACACACCCAAAAAAAAAACTCCATGTTAGCCGGTCACCCCGCGCCAGCTGACGACAAGTGGTACGGTCCATGTCGGGTTCCTCGCCGCGAGACGGGTCTCGCACGAGCACCGAAAATAAGCAGATCCTACAAGCTCGCGGCTCGTTGCTTGCGACGTGCCGTGAGCTTGCAGATCTGCTTATTTCCGGTACTCGCGCGAGACCACGGCGCGGCCGAGGTATACAGTCCCACGGCAGGGTTGTAATGGCAGAGCAGTAAAGTGACAGAGACACAGAGCCCAGTGACAGCGGACAAAAACACGACTTTTCTTTTTTAAAACAAGTGAATAATAAAGTCCTAGAGGTACGTAATGATTCGCTCCTCCACGCCCGGGCCCCCCGTTCCACTTCTTTGCCGCTGACAGTGAACGAAATGTCAATGAAAACAACTAATAGGGTGAAACTGAAACGGGGGAAAAAACGCTCATTTTTTTTAGCCATTAGCCAATGCTACTAGCTTCCTTTTTTAGCTAACCGCTCCAGTCAAACCTGACCAGCGTTAGCGTTAGCATCATGCTACCGTGTTGCTAAAGCTAAGCTAGCCTCGTTAGCTTCTATTTTAAGGCATTTCAACCTTTTATAGCTGCAAACTTGACGTGTTTATTCGTGACTGTTAGGGGTGTTAACTTCCCAAAGGGAACGTTGTGGGTTGACCCCCACTGTTAATGTTGTTGACGTTTGGTTTATTATGTATGTAAAGAGGAATGGGTGTAAACTGTAAAGTAACGAGCGAGATGATACCCACAAAAAAAAAGTGTACATGATGTTGCAATGTTTTCTTCCAAATAAGATCAAGTGGTTTGAATTCGGAGAAGCCACACTGGGCCTAGAGGCAGGTAACCCCTGGCTGTATATATATATATGACACATACACAATATACAAGTGTTGGGTCTTATTCAGCAATCTCGTTTGTCTACTGTTGATGAACATTAAGTCACCCATGAACTTGACCACACTGCTTAGTTTTACCTGCTGTTCGTCTAGTCATTCATAGCCTTGGATCAAAACTATCATAGATGTATTTTATCGAGTCTGACTTTTACTTTCGTATCTATGATATAAACATTTCAACATTTATGTCTATCATAATTCATACATTTATGTATGATAGTTTTGATCCCAGGCTAAGTCATTTATACTGTTGTTTTAGTACCCTACCTGGTCCACCAAAAATGCTTAATATTGACGGTCTCTGTGCAACCTTATGCATCATTTAAATAACTAAGTAATGCACTCTTCATTACTTCTAGTGTTATTGATCATAATACAGAATCACTGTTTATGGCAAATGTTTAAGCCTTTTATTTTAATCGGGTCTGACTTTTACTTTCTATCATAGATATGAAAGTAAAAGTCAGACTCGATACAATACATATATGATGATAGTCTTGATCCAAAGCTAGCAAATGTTGTGTTCTGTATTAATTACACGACAGGCATTTGGAGGCATGTCTGTTAAGTGTGGGGACCTGTCACTCAAGCCTGGCCTTCTCATTTGGTCTACTTGAGTGTTTGTTTTAAATTACCCAAATGGCAAGAAATTGATAGGTATTTTCTATTTTATGCCAGACAAGGATTCCAGCTATTGTAAATGGATCAATTTCCACAATTGATTTCACCCACTTCTCTCTGCCTATTCTGCGTAATGCCAGTCATTTAAGGTTTTCTTGTCTCAGTCTAAAACAGAAGCGTTACAATGTCCTTGAAGCCCCGGGTGGTGGACTTTGACGAGACATGGAACAAGCTACTGACGACAATCAAGGCCGTGGTGATGCTTGACTATGTGGAGAGAGCTACGTGGAACGACCGCTTCTCGTATCCTCTCAGAACGTCTTTGGAAGACCTTGATGTGACCGCTTGATATTTGAATGTGTGATTGTAGCTATTATGATAGCCTTGGATCAAGATGTAGTATTATATCGATTCTGACATTTGCTTACGTGTCATACGTAAACAAACGTCAGACTCGATCAAATACATCTACGTCTTGATCCGAGGCTACTATCATGACAACAAATATCGACAAACAGCTAAATAAAAATGAGCTAAATTTCATTATTTTTTATATTTACTAAATTGTTAAATACATTTTGTATGTTTTCATAGATTTGGCTTATCAGAGTAACGGTATATTTAAAATAATACACAATGTGTAGGCTGTCCAAATGAAATGTATACCTTCAATTATTTAAATTCTAAATCCATAACATCTGATATTATTAAAATATAATAACCAAACATGTTATTCATTTCCTGCTATGATTTAAAATATGAATATGTTTCCTGAATCCTGAAACCAGTGACATTTATGCCTTGTGTGTTGCATACCCAGAACCCCTGGGTGAAAAATTGTACACAGAGACCAAGGTATTTCTGGAAAATCATGTCCGGCAGTTGCACAAGGTAAGTGACCAAAAACTGCTTGTAGGAGGCAAAATATATATTTTGCTTGTTGATCTTATTTTTGTTTTGTTTTTCCCACGCTTTGTTTTGATGTCCCACTTCCTAATTGATTGATTAGCTCCTGCTGTGTGTCTCCTCACTACCTTTAGTTTATGTCAGGTGTGTGTCTAGGGCAGCCAGGCATTCTGTGAGAGAATGAGGGTGAGCTAGGGTCAATATTTTCTGTTGACCGTTTGGCGTTTAAGTTTTTGCCTTCAGTTTTCATTCATCTAATTTTTTAAAATGGTTTGCATATTGGGAAGAGGTAGTCGCTACAATACTGCTGCCAAAAAAAAATCAGCAGCAACCATATTCGGCGAACACCGTTTAATTGACCCCACTATGCCACTTTCTATAACAACAATGTCTTCTGTTCTCTGTGCATTTTCAGAAAGTACTGGAGTCAGAGGAGCAGGTTTTGGTCATGTATCACAGATACTGGGAAGAGTACAGCAAGGGAGCTGACTACATGGACTGCTTATACAGGTAACAGCACCCTCTTTTACCGCTACCTCATGTCTTCTGTTTGTGTTTTGTAACATCGATATGAATTGGACAATTAGAAGACTAGAGATGTACCGATACCATTTCTTCCTTCCCGATACCAATTCCGATATCCATATCTTGCGTATCGGTCGATACAGACTATGAGTACCGATCCGATAACAGTGTACTAAAAATAATAGGACAGTGGTTCCCAAAGTGGGGTCCAGGGACTGTCAGGGTTCCTTAGGGGGTTCCAAATGGATCATTACAGGTCTGTAACTCTGAGAGTGTACACATCATTTGTACACTCTCAGAGTTATGGGGGTTCTGAAAAGGTTTGAGAACCACTGATCTAGGAATAAATGTAAAGATGTATATAGTTGTTGTGCAACATCAACTGAAGCATTCAAAATACAAAATAATTGATTACTGTAAATGACATATCATCATGTGATAAATGATGTGGTATCGTAATGACATAGACTGGCATACTCACTGATAACCGATACCAGCCATCTTAGGCAGTATCGGCATTTTCCGATACTGGTATTGGTATCGGAACAACTCTAAAGAAGACCTTAATCATAGTATTATGCCCATGCTCTGATGTGAAGAGACTTGTTCTGTTATGTCATAGCTGCACAGCATTCTGCACACTGCTGTCATGATCTCCCCTGCCGCTCACTTGACTTCTTATTGTATAACTCCGATGTGGCCTTTCAACTGCGCTTACACAAAGCGCCAACAGCGATTTGGCGTGTCCTTGATTTCCTATGAAATCGATATCCCCTTGTGGAGTACAGCTGAGTCTATTTTTACACAGCTTTGCCGTCCCTTCATTTACATTTTTACATCGCTTCTCTTAAGACTGCGTGCATAAAAGTCTTTGTGATTTATTGTGTTTGTGTGTGGGTGGGTTTGGGAGAGAGACTGTGCGTCAGGCTGACTACTCTTGTTGTGAAACGGTAGGACGAGGAAAGCATCATGAAAAAAACACAACCTCTATATAGTATTTGAATATACACTGACTAAAGTGCAGTTCACCAGAGGTCGGACTGAAATGCTACTAACAGGTGACTTCCAATCAAACTCAATACTTTGCCTCATTGCCTTATTCAATCATTTTTCACCATCATACAGTATGCTGCACCAGCCAGTCATTTAATTTAGCACTTAGTCATGTTGGTTGGTGTGTCTTGTTTTTTTTAACTTGTCAGAAATAGTATGAGAGAAACTGGGGCGAGTGTCATCGTCCTCCCACTGATAGAAGCAGACACCAGCACAGCTGTTAAAACAGCTTGTCACCTTAGTGAGACTGTTAGTAGGCTGATGAACACAGATCGGCTGGATGTCGGCTATCAAAGTGGGCGTTTGTCAGTCTGCTGGCTGTCCTGCCTGCTGGCCAAATCCTTGGTCCCAAGGACCCGGGAAGGGAGTACTGGTCTGGGACTAGAGCTGCTCAGAGTGACTTACGCTTGAAACCAGGCGTGCATGAGAGCGGACACTTTTTCTTCGCTCCGGGCAGAAAAAAAAAAATCATTTTTACGTGGGCATTCTCATTGAAACGCATTGTCCAGATGTCCCGCGGTGGCCAGGTTTGCGCACAAACCTCTGCGCACAATAAAGACCGTCATAAGTGTGAATCTGCAGACCTAAACATTGATATTTGATCTAAATTGTAACTTCCCCTATTCTCTCAAGAAGGTGGATATCCGGTCTATTCTTTGTTTTCCCTGGCCTGCGCAGTCACTTAAATAACGATAATGATTGATCGCATACCTTCTGGTCTGAAGAGCTTTTCCGGTGGAAGATGACGGTTTCCTCTTCTCAGATCTTAATGGGCTGAATTACAGACTGTCTTTGGAGCACTTGAAGATTGTGGGAGAGATAGGCTGGTTTGAGAGACTACATTTTCCCTTAAGATCCTCAGTTTACCAATGGACCTTCATGTTTCATGTCCGCCTTGGTTTTTTTAAATCCAATTTCTGGATAACACAGTCCAAAGCAGTGTTTCCCAACCTAGGGTCCGGGCCCCCGTTGGGGGCATGAGGCCTTGTCTGTCGCAGGTAGTCCAAAATTGTACACATGCTGCACAAAATCATAAGGGGTTTAAAGAGTTAAAGGCCCATGCTATCGTCAGTACATGTCATTGTCTCTTCAGCTTCAGCCATATATTGTAAATGAACATAGGCCATTTTTCTGCCATGATGTTTAGATTTTGCGTAGGTTTACATTTTCTTCAGTCATTAAAGCATAACTAAAGTTACCTGAATAAAAGATATATATATTTATTTATTTTTTATATCAATCCATGCTTTAAAATACTAAAGTAACTTAGTGTGCTGGATTACCTATCTCAAGCAATATCAAGTATCTGCAAGTGTATTATCATAACCGTACCCATATTTTCCTCAAAAATCAAAGTACAGAATGCTTTGGAAAATGTTAGTCAATAATGTGATACCCTGTTGTAACTGGCAACTGGGCTCTAACTGAGAGCTCCAACAAACACATCACGTCAGAGCTTGTACAACTTAATAACACTGTGTCATTACCCTATCTTCTGTGTAAGTTAGGTAACAATCTCTCATCTTATCTCACCCCTCCGACACACACTTCCACAGGTATCTCAACACTCAGTTCATCAAGAAGAACAAGCTAACAGAGGCAGACCTGCAGTACGGCTACGGGGGCGTGGACATGACCGAACCACTCATGGAGATCGGAGAGGTACGGCCCCTGATCACACTGGTGGAAAGACCACCCCAGACCCAATACTTTCATTAATGCGTCATCAATTGCAACTCTCACAGAAAGAAAACAGTCCCACTACCGCAATATATAGGCTGTGTATGTTTGTACGGTAACAGGAAGAGTGGACACCTCAATGTAAAATTGTCGATTTTGTCCAAAATGTAAAAATGTGTAAATAAATAGAAAATGGTAATGTATCAAGTACACATGATTTGAACATTCGGCAATTAAGGGTCTAATATTCCTGCAATTGCTACAAAACCTGTCGTTTTGTCATAAACAAGAAGTTGAAGGATAAGTGTAGGTCTGATAATGATGTACCGTGCATGTTCAAATCATGTATAGTTAAAAAAAAAATACAGTTTGGACAAAATAGCCAATTTAACATTGAGGTGCCCAACCTTCCTTAGTGCCCACTCTTCTTGTATCCGTTGTACGCGCACACGCACACGTACACACACACACACACACACACACACACACACACACACACACACACACACACACACACTGTAATATCAAAGCAAGGACAAGGAAATCGGGAATCAAGGACTTTTTTTTTTAAACGTTCAACTTCTGTGACCCAGAACTGAAGTGGAGATGTCACCCTACACCGCCACCCGTAGCAAAGAATGACTCAGCAGCACCGTGGCTGTCTGCGTTGCAGACAGTGTGCCCACACGCAGGTCTCATTTTGTCATTTCAGCTGGCGTTAGACATGTGGAGGAAGCTGATGATCGAGCCCCTCCAGGCCGTGCTGCTCAGGATGCTGCTCAACGAAATCAAAAAGTCAGTCCTTCGCACACTCAACAGCAGTTCCTTTGGCAAAAAAAAGCCTTGTAAACTTGGTTGTATAATTTAATATGCACAAACACTGCAGGTAGCTTCCTAACTACTTGTGTAGAGATTATGGCTTTTGGCTTAAATCTTTGTACCCACTACCTTGTAGCTTTTCTTACACACAACTTAACCATTTATGCGTGCATAAAAAAACAAAACAAAAAAAAACATTCTTATTACAAAGCCTGGCTGATGCCAAGTCATTTGCCAAATCACAGCATCTGATGTAAATAGCCCAAATACCATGTCTGTGTGTTTTTCTTATCTTTAAAAGTCTAGAGGTGCAAGACTAATTTGTATGCATTATTTACGGGCTTAATATACTTACAGCACAGTATAAATCCGGCTTTTAGCCCCACCTACAACAACACGCATCTGTTCACATTCATTGTGTTGATGATGACAATTTCAGCCCGCCTCGCTGATGCATGAGCAGAACGGCCCCTAACACCAGCCCTGTTGTCTTCCAGTGACCGTTGCGGTGAGGACCCCAACCAGAAAGTCATTCACGGGGTCATCAACTCCTTTGTTCATGTTGAACAGTACAAGAAGAAGTTCCCGCTGAAGGTGAGACAATGGCACTGTCTCTACGCTCAGGCCAGGTCTGAGAAAGAGAGCCTGGTGGCTCGAAACATTACCAAGTGAAATTGCATTTGCGAGCAGCACTACTTCTGTGCGGATTGTAATTATTATATACTCTCCACATTTAAAATCGTGATGGCTCACTGAATTCTCAACCGAGCGGTTTGGTTTGTTGCAAATGTCAGACATGTAGTTCTGATTTAGGGTATAAAAAAAGGGTTTTCATACCAAAACACCCCTTATCTTACGGAGATGGTAACAGTAATGGTTATGGTTATAAAACGGAAAAGGTTTTAGTTTCAGGTACGAATACAAGAACACTCGCCCCAAAATGCGGTCGCCCCGGGTCAAATCCGGCGACCTCGGAGCGGTCGCCACCAGGTATTCCTAGACGTAACCTCAGTAAAATTTCTAAACGTAACCTCAGTACAACTATGCCTAACTCTAACCTTATCCTAACCTTTACTTCAGTAAAACAAATACAAGAATAGAAGAACCGCTGGGGGCGAGCGTCTGCGGAAAAAATTGGGGGCGACCCCATTGGTCAATGGCCTTCTGCAACACCACATTTGTGTGATTTAAAAATGTTCAAGACATCGGCAGTTAGTTAAAGATACTAGTACAGACACATTTTAAAGTATGTATAATCTGCCATGATCATTATGTTGTTTAACATGGCTTTCCAACATAAAAAGAAAATAAAAAATAGTCATGGATGGGATCCAAACCTTTTTTTTTTTTTTTACATAAACCTACAGTAAGTTAACACATTTTTAAGTTTAGGGGGTCTTTAACATAGTTTTGGTATATTTCATTTCCTTGTTTTGCATTGGTTACTGGTAAAGTCTGTCATTTGATTAGTTTTGCCAGTAATTCTGAATTCTGAATGAAATCATTTGAAGGTCAAATCGGCATCCACAATCAGCATTCTCTTCCTGCATTTCAGTTTTATCAAGAAATCTTCGAGGGGCCATTTCTGACAAAAACGGGGGAGTATTACAAACAGGAAGCCTCCAACCTACTGCAAGAGTCCAACTGTTCACAGTATATGGAAAAGGTATGAAGGACGGATAGATGGGTTATTGATGGCTAACCTACGGATGAATGAATGTATGACTAAGTGGGATATTTGGCTGTTGCTCATATTTGGGACTGCACTGTACGGTTTACCATTGTACTGGTGAGTAGAGGTGTATTCTATTGGTTCATGCTCAGCTCACTACCATTGTGCCCAAGCATGTGTATCTGAGGCCCACACAGAGCTCTGTTTGTTTGTGTGTGTATGTCCATCGACAGGGAGCTGACTTATGGCTTGTGTGGTGTCAACCGCTCCACTCAGGTTGACCTGATGACACACATAATCGGCGTATTAGTTGTAGTGCTAACCTGCCAAGATTCAGTTCACACACAGCCCCTTGGGCTACGTCCCACCACATAACTGCCTAATGCCTCTCTCTGTCTCTCTGTCTCTCTGTGTCTCTGTCTCTCTGTGTCTCCGGCTCTATGTGTCTCTGTCTCTCTCCGCACTGCAAATCATGGCCAATAATGCGATTTTCTGGGATAGATTGATCCCAGGAGACAGGGTTTAAAAGGGGGTCAGGACCGTGTATAGGGACAGCCTGCCCGCCTGCCCCCCCCCCCCCTTCCTCCCGCTCTGGTGTATTGCAGCTGAGTGCAAAGCCATGGGAAGATTCACATGCAATACAACCAGAGGAACAGGCCCGGGCACCAGAGTCTAGTCCCATCTCCTGTCTGGACAAGCTCAGACCTTCATCAAAGCAGTAGAATGGGCTTTCACTTAAGAAATGTCACAGATAAAACTCCCCCCCCCCCCCCCACACTTGCATGCTGTGTGTGTGTGTGTGTGTGTGTGTGTGTGTGTGTGTGTGTGTTAGTGCAATGCTTAGTGTGGCAGATTATATTGTCTTCTTTTTAAATTGTTGCTACAGTATATGAACTTGCATCTTTTGCAGTCCACTTTCTGTAAGGCAAACAGACACTGGATATTGCATGTCAGGAAACGGAGCAGGATGACCATAGAGTGGTGCAGATCATAACGTGTACACAGAAGATTTTAGTACATAAAATGGGTAGGTTTGGTACAGAAAATGACCTTTTAAATAATGCAGGTGTTAGGGCGGTTGAAAGACGAAGAGGTGCGATGTCGGAAGTACCTGCACCCCAGCTCCTACGTCAAAGTCATCCACGAATGCCAGCAGAGGATGGTGGCCGACCACCTGCAGTTCCTTCACGGGGAGTGTCAAAACATCATCCGGCAGGAGAAGAGAGATGGTTGGTACACATCGTGCTTTACATTTTGCATTATGTACAGGGTCCGGGGTACTGGGGTCACACACTCACACTCTCACTCATGTAAACAGGTCTTACAGGCTGGTTTTCTTTTAATTAACTTTTGTAATCTTATATCTCTGTGCACATACATAGACCAAATTCCAGTGTGTTTGCTCTCCAGGTTAGCCATCTACTCTAGGTAATATGAACCATAGAAAGATGTTTATCAGACTTTCATTTCAGTAGATCATAGTAGTCATAAATAAGGAACACGTCATTTCCCTGGGGGTAACCAGCAAAATTGATCAATATATCACGATCAGTTTAGCCACTTTAACCGAATGCATTGTGAACTTGTAGATCGGCTATTTTTTTGAAAAACTACAGGTTTGGGCCTCACATCTAGAGATTACGCCATCCTGCCTTGCAACATCAGTAAAGCCTGTTGACTTGTCCAATTGAAGAGGGGAGCACACACAGGATTTGATATCATGTTTCAGCTGCACCTCCCAGTCCTCTGAAATCTCTGTCAATGTTTCCTAGACAACTGAAAGCTGTTGATGACATACATGATTTCAGTCCAGTTCTTAAGATGGCCAAACAAATCCTCCCCAGCTGAAAGCAATGCCTCCTTGATTATCTTGCCATTTCAAAATTATTTCTTGTGTTGGGTGAGAACGTGGCACACGCTTCAGTGGTAACTTTAACTGGCTTTGTGAAAACACACTGTTGCTAAGTCGAGATTTCATCTCCTTCAACTTTCTCTTTCTCAGTTCACCGTCGATTGGAACAGAATTTTTCCATTTTCCCTTTCTTCGCCTTCACTGCACTGTTACAGATGAGAGACAACTACCTGGCCATGACTCTTTTTTTTTTTTGCTGTTTGTGCTGTACTGCTCCCCTGTTATGATTCATTGGGCTTCACATTCAAAACAGCAAGCATGAGCATGGGCGACGGAATGGTTGTTTTTGCTGGGGTTTTCGGTTATCGGTCCGTCTTTCCCCTGCTCACGCGATGTTTTCACCCCTATCCGCTTCGATGCCTGGCTATGAGATTGTCCTCCCTACTGATCCAGCCTAGCATCAACCTTATTGGATTGTCCAATAAATGGTGCACTTTTATTTAGTTGAACTTTGATCTCGTCTGCTTCGTGATGTCTGCTTGAAGACACCCTCTGTCCTCGACCTTGGCGAATATGTCTGCTAAAACTTGAGGATCTTTTACTTAAATGCTGTTTGTTACTCCAATCATGTTTGCACTTTTGGAGGCTCTTGGAGGCTACAGTGTGGCACTTTATTTGCTCAAGTTGCGTGAGATTGATTGTCCATGGTGTTAGTGCAATGAGTCAAGTTTGGTTAAGTGCAGCCTGAGCAAATGAAGTACAGAGGTGTAACAGAACTTTATGTATAGGCTAAATTGAATTACTCAAGAATTATTGTCCATGGCATGCATCCAACTTGAACCGCAGCGTGCCTATTCTGGGGTCAACATTCTGCAAAAATAGCCGTTCTACAAGCTCACAACGTGTCACGTTGTCGGTGGGGTTTGCTGCCTGTCTATCATTCCTATTAGTGAAGTGCTTACCAGGGAGATGGAGCAACGCTATCAAACACACAATCCACATGGCAGAGTAGCATTCAAATGGGTAAACTCAATCTCACTGGGAGAGTATCAGATGGCCTTATGACTAAACCAGGCATGTCACGATTATTGTCATGATGGTGGAAGAACCCAAGACTGCCGCTCTACCTCCTGAGCCCCCTACTGTAGGCTACAGAATGTTTTAGGACTAATAAAAAGTTTTTGGCACAGACACAGGCTTCAGAGTTGGATACATTTACTCACAGACTCCTGAGTTACATACATTTAACAGACATAAGATGTGGACACATTAACACAAACTTGTTTGAGTTGTGGGATGTAATAGAACAGTGGTTCTCAAAGTGGGGCCCGGGGACCCCCTGGGGGTTCCAGGGGGTCCCCAGCAAAAAGTATTTAACATAGCATCCCAATCATGTTAACAAACTTAATCCATTTATATGTTGGATATTCAAAAATAGCAGATGTACAAGCTCACAGCGCGCCACTTAGTGCCACGCTGCGAGCTTGTACATCTGCTATTTTTGAACATTTTTGAAAAAAATCTCGAAAAATGTTTGGAAGATTTTTTGAATTTTCCATTAATTTGTTTAACGTCTTCTCTTCTGGGGGTCCGTGGCACAAAACCTTTTCAGACGGGGGTAAGTTTGAGAACAACTGATTTAACAGACATAAAGATGTGGACACATTAACACAAACTGGTTTGATGCTTATGGGATGTAACAGAACAGTCTCTCTCCCTTCTCTCTGTGCCGTCCAGACATGGCCAACATGTACACCCTACTGCGGGCCGTGTCCAGTGGCTTACCTCACATGATCCAGGAGCTGCAAGTCCATATCCACGACGAGGGCCTCCGAGCCACTAGTAACCTCTCTCAGGAAACTGTCAGTAGCACAGCAAACTCTGTAAGTGTATGGGTTACAGCCGGAAATCTGTCCTCAATTTGACTTTTATGTTGGTAAAAAGCATCAATCACAAACATTGACCGTTTTCATCGGACTTGAAATCATTTATTTTTTTGTCTTCAAAAACTAGAGCAATCTTTCACCATCTTATCTTAGTAGTAGTCTCGCATAGCCAGGTCGATCAGAGATATATATCTGCCTGCCGATACTGTACATCTAGTGACATTAAATGATTGGGTGGAAATAATTAGGAAATTAAAAAAAAGAATTAGCATTGCCGAATCAATGCACAGACTTTAGGGCGGTCCTTCGTATTTGGGATGGTATCCGAATAGATTTTTGAAGATGTGGGTGTAGTTTTGTTAGCGCTTGTTTTCTCTGCTGTTCAAGCCCATAAATTCAATTTAGATTTACCCAGACATATCGGTAGGCAGAGATCTCTAATCGTCAGGCTGCGCTAGACTACCATAGTTGTGGTTCTGTTCTCTTAAAGACTAAGGGATTTTACTAGGTTGCTTATTTCAAACCTAAAATGTGTGTGCTGTTTAAGTTTAAAACGAGTAATACACTGTCTGGATGTCATCTTGAATGAGTTTCAAAATGTAGCTCTGTAATCAAAATCAGGTGTGTTCGGAGGAACGTGCAGCTTTGGGAACCACACAGGTGAATGAAATCAAGATTCATTTATTACATTTACAGTCTATCTATGTCATCACTATGTTATTCACGTATTACATTATGTCTCTTGTGTCTTCTCAGATGCCAACCCAGTTTGTCGAGTCTGTGCTGGAGGTTCACAGTAAATTTGTTCAGCTCATTAACACGGTCCTGAACGGGGATCAGCATTTCATGAGTGCACTTGATAAGGTATTTACCTCACTCTGTTGGCCAGGGCTCAGTCATACACCAGAGGATTTAATGGCAACATACAACCACTAGATGGGGAGACTGAAATTGCTGACAAGCTCGCATTTCTTCTCTGTTCTGTAGTGTAACGAACACATAGTTAACCACTTAAACCATATACTTTCTTGATTAGGGTCTGCCACGGCTCTATACTTGGTCCCTTCCTTTTTTACTTCTACACCAAATCTCTTCGCTGAAAATAGCCGATCTACAAGCTCAAAAACGCATCGCTTTGCAAGCTAATAGATCAGTTATTTTCTCAGAGTGTTCGTCCCAGAATAGGGACGCTAGGGTGGATGTGGTTGAGGGGACAATTTCTCAAATGCAGTGGTTTAGTTGTACGGTATCTGAAAATCAAATCAAGCTTTGTTTATAGAGCACATTTACAACAATTGAAATTGATCAAAGTGCTGTACAAGGCATCAACAGAACAGGCCTGTGTAACAACACAGTCACAGGACATGCACGAATAAAAACATATGAAACAAGATAAGACAAACAGACTGTAAAGTGAAGTTCGTGCAAATGCTTTTTTTCCCACAGGCTTTGACGTCTGTGGTGAACTACAGGGAGTCCAAATCCATCTGCAAAGCCCCTGAACTGGTGAGATTACACACAGCCATGCATAAACACACACACACACACACTTCTCTGACCTGATCTCGTAACATCTCCCCACATGTCCGTGTCCAGCTGGCCAAGTACTGTGACAATCTGCTGAAGAAGTCTGCAAAGGGAATGACGGAGAACGAGGTGGAGGACAAACTGACCAGCTTCATTACAGTGTTCAAGTACATCGATGACAAGGATGTCTTTCAGAAGGTGACGTGCACCCTTTATCACCGACTGGTCCTCACACAGCAGAACTGGAAAACAAGATTTTGTTCATACGAAGGCCTCACAGATTTCATCAGACACATTTCTTTACAACGGGTTCATTGGCCTTTTTGTCAAATTGAGCAACAGTACAACCGTTTTTTTTTCAACCAACCTTTACCAATCTACCACTGCTGATTTTTCAAACGTGTGATTGGGCCGTGCTGGTAGACAATGATCGATTGTTGTTTCTGTGCTATGCTTTAAGTTTTTCTTTTCTTTTCTTGTTTCCTTCAGTTTTATGCCAGAATGCTAGCGAAGCGGTTAATACATGGCCTGTCATTGTCAATGGACTCGGAAGAAGCCATGATCAACAAACTAAAGGTAAATGGCACTACTGAAGGACAAAGACCTCTCACCTAATTTTGTTCTTTGAAACTCACCAAATATCCAAAGTACAGGACAGGACAGGAACCAACACTGCAAAGACATGTGTGTTATTTGTCAATGACTGACCACAAAGAATCACTCTCATACAATTGTCCGTTTCCCTCTCCCCCCCTGTTGTGTGACCTTGTCCTTTCTGTCACCCATGCCCCATATTCCTCTCTCCCTCTTTCTCTCCCACCCGTGCCTACAAAAACAAACTTGCAGCAAGCGTGTGGCTACGAGTTCACGAGCAAGCTCCACAGAATGTACACAGACATGAGCGTGAGCGCTGACCTCAACAACAAGTTCAACAACTTCATCAAAACCCAGGAGACCGTGGTAGACCTGGGCATCAGCTTCCAAATTTACGTATTACAGGTAGGGAGAAGGGGAAGGAGCTTTCCACTTGATATTAGAGGGTAATAGACGAATGGATGGAGCAATTTATTATTTAGTATTGGATCGAGGAACACATCTATAACATCTGTTCCGAGAGAAGGTCATCAGGATTTACATGCTCATGGCGGAAACCTGCAACAGTGACATCATTTCAAAACTGTCTTTGATCAATCTGGGCAAATGACAACAACAAAAAAGAATAGGCCATATGCACAGCAGCCATATTATCACTTCCTTCACAGGTGTTACCAATGATACTAATGAAGGTTCTGTTCCATTTAGTGTGGCACGGTGGTTCTCAGATATTTCAATTTCCACGACCCCCATAACTCTGAGAGTGTACAAATGGAACCAAATGGACCCATTTGGTTCCATTTGTACACTCAGAGTTACACACCCGTAAGGGGCCATTTGGAAACCCTTTAAGGAACCATGAGGGTCCCTGGACACACATTTTAGACCCACTGGTGTGGGTGTTTCCAGTGAGCCAACATGCACAATATCAGTAACACCTGTCAATGTCTTCACAATAAGGCTGCTGTGCATAGAGCCTATTGTAGAATTGGCCGGGAATATTTCTTCCTAAATCTGCTGTAAATGGAATTAATGTACAGTAAAGGCCAGAAGAGGTGTGGGATACATTCTCATTGAAATAGAGATGAGATGAGAAGAGAATTTGAATTTGATTTGAATAATCTGTAGATTCCTGCCTCTATTTCCCCCCCATAAGTCTCAGTGTGTGTTTGTCATGTGGTTGCAGGCAGGAGCCTGGCCCCTCACACATGTCCCCTCCTCCACCTTCGCCATCCCTCAAGAACTAGAGAAGAGTGTACAGATGGTGAGTCCACTGGCATACGGTCGGGGATGTCCGTCGCTGGAGTTGGTTGACATTAACACGACGGGGGAGGGAGTGCTGTGGGCTAATTCTTTTTTTTTTGTCTTCTTTTCTTTGTGCCTTTCTTTACAGTTTGAGTTGTTCTATAATCAGCACTTCAGCGGTAGAAAGTTGACCTGGCTGCACTATCTCTGCACAGGTAATGCACACAGACACTTTGCTTGACCGGGACTGCTCACGCTTTAATTCACCCCAGAATCTTATTTCTCTATGACTGAACTGTTTTTCTCAGCATTTCTGCTTTATTTCTGATAGTCACAGTGAGAGACAGGAAAGGCAGGAGGGAGAGAGAGAGAATGACATGCAACAAAGGGCCTCAGGTCGTATTCGAACTCGGGTTAGCTGCTGGAAGTACTAATAGCCTTATTTAAAGTGGTATGCACTCTTACCAGGTAAAGCCTGATTTATTGTGGAGTTGCGCACCGAAAATAGCCTATTTTTGGCACGTTGACGCTAAGCTCAACCAAGTATAAATCAGGTGTAATACATTTAGCAAAGTGACCTCCACAGCCACAGTGCAGCCAAGTGGTGTGAAATGGATTCATGGATTAAAGTTCTCAGTCATCACGACTGATTGCAGTCATTTGGATTCCATAGAAGTCACTATGAAAGCACGTTGCATGCTGAAAATAGCCGATCTACAAGCTCACAACACATCGCGCGTTATTAGTTATTTTAAGATGTAAGAGTATTTGAAGTGGTCAAACTAGCAATAGAAGGCCCGGACCGCTGGTGTAGCAGTCCGGGCACCTAGGCTCAATGTAGCCTGACAGCGCGTCCAGATCCCGACGGCCTTTGCTGCCTTACATTCCCCATCTCTCTCTCTCTCCCCATTTCCTGTCAACTTACTATAGTATCAATAAAGGCATAAAAATACCCCAAAAAAATAGAAATACATGTTTGTTCAGAAGCATCTTCCATGGAACATGAATGGCCTCGGATATTTCATAAAAGCAAAGGTTCAAAGCCTCATTCTGTGATTTCTTCAACTGGTCGGCTGCATGTAGAACGGCAGCAACATAGACTTTAGAATGATAATACCTAAACATCATCATCTTACATACAGTACTATGTTCATTTTTTAGAGAAACCGAGCACTAGTGTGTGGGGTGGAGGAGGGGCTACTTCCATGCTGTTTCACAAATCACAGATTGGGACAAAGTGGTTCAGTCATGAGATTTTATTTTACGGATTGCTGTCAGCACTGTGGGACTTATTTTTTTTCACCCTCTCACTTTGAAATTGTGCCGTACGAGACCCCCAGAATCCCAGCTGCTCCACAGAGGAAGCAGCAGCCAGTGGTTTTGCCTTCAACACGTCACCTGGTAGCGTCTACTAATCCATGAAATCACAGAGCGCTAAGACTGTGCTAACAACAGTTTCACTGTTCACAGCACACCCCGGTCCCAATCCCCACAAATGCTGCAATTAAAGGATCTAAAGCTAAATCCCAGCAAACAGGATTCCTACAGGGAACATGAGAAGAGGCATATTAATTTCTGTGACTTGGCCGGGTGGGGTGGCGGTGGGAGGGGTTCAATTGGTGCTCAGGAATGTGGATGCCACAGCACTATTCACATGCCGTACAGCATATTGCCAGTGGTTGCACGACATAAGACCGTACTGTAGGTCTAACCCTGGCAGAGTTGGCCTTTCTGTGCGGAGTTTGCATATTCTCCCCATGTTTGCGTTGGGTTTCCTCCCACATAAAAATACATAAATACATGAAAGTACTCCTCCCAGTTCCTATGGCCAAGGTACTGGCATTATAACCGGAGATGTTCCCCAAGCTCTGCATATTGGCTGCTCAAAATCAAATCAAATCATATGCTTTGATGCAAATGTTTGCTGTTGCCATTAAATCCCACGCCCTAAAAAACATCTATATTGCCTTTAGGTGCTTTAAGTCTTGACTATCCAGCCTTCATCGCTGATGAAAGCTTAATAGCCGGAACGTTTGACATCTCGAGGCATATGGAATGGAAAACAAATGCGACCTTCCATGTTTAGATTTGTTGGAACTGTTTATTTCGACAACGCACCCGAGTGGTCAGGGCGCAGCGGTAGAGAAAAGTTTACATTTGAGTCCATAAAATCTTTATGGCATGGCTCTTTAGTTTAGCATCTATAAGAGGGTCAGTGTGCGATAATAGACAATCTACAAGCTCACACGGTGCAATGCAACAATGTGTTGAGTTTGTAGATCTGATATATATATATTTTTTTAATTAGTCTATAATTACATGCCGAAATTAAGAATGCCAGGTTGAAAGTGGTTAGATTTGTTTAGAAAATGTCTTGTAGCTAGTGCCAACGTATGATATTATTGCTTGTAAGTGAAAACTCACTCCTAGCCTTTCTGTCGAGTAAAACAATATTCTAATTGTCATTTCTAAAGGTGATTTTATTTATATCCTTGGATATGAAGAACAGCCCAGTTAGCTTAATTTATGACACTGAAAGGAAGACATTAATACGTAATAGGCCTAGGTCAGGCTTTAAATGACAACTTCAGCCATTTTCAACCTATCTTCATATAATTGGTCCTGTCTACTCCTGTGTCTCAGATGAGGGCTGTGGACAGTTCAGAAAACTGCCTATCAGTGACATCATCAATGGGGAATCCAAGATAATAGAAACTGCAGGCTTTCTATTCCTGGAAAGTTAGCATGCTATAATGGAAGCCATTGTTCTCGCGTAAAAAAAAAGCCCCGCGCCTAAAAGCAAGCGCTCCTCTTTCAATTTCCCTGGAATGCCAATTTCCCTGTGACATATATATGTAGATTGGTTGAAAATGGGTGAAGTCGTCCTTTAATGGCAATGACTAACGGTGGGAACTCCGCACGGTTCTGTACCTCCCCTCCACCAGGTGAAGTCAAGATGAACTACCTGTCCAAGCCCTACGTGGCTATGGTGACCACCTACCAAATGGCCGTGCTGCTGGCGTTCAACAACAGCCAAACGGTGGCCTACAAGGAGCTGCAGGACAGCACCCAGATGAACGAGAAGGAGCTACAGAAGACCATCAAGTCCCTGATAGATGTCAAGATGATCAACCACGACTCAGAAAAGGTCAGTCGCTCGGAGGAGGAGGGCTCGCAGGACAGATGTCTCACAGCAGCAGTTTCACTGAAACAATATCATTAAAACCGTTTTGTATTGATCCTTTTAAAAACCTTTACTTGGGAGAATTGTTGGAGGGGCTGAGTATATTAAGTTTTAAAAAGGGTTATCTCAACAGGCAGTTTTTGGTTAGCTGTGTTTAAGGACATAGGTGCCAGCTTTATCATATAATCCCAGAAAGTGTACAGTACCTTGCTGCCAAGTAATGGAAGCCTACGTATATTACTTTATTTTGCAACAAGAGAAATATAAAACATACCCCTCAGTCTAGCCATGGTATTGTAATATGTCAAAGTACAATGAAGATGTAAAACAGCAAAAGCATTGCAATTACTGAGCCTTGTCACTTTTAGACGGCCGTGCTGTTTTACAAATCTTGTTTCTTCGTTTTGCTCACAGGAGGAAATAGAGGCAGAGTCCACGTTTTCATTAAATATGAGCTTCACTAGTAAAAGGACGAAGTTCAAGATCACAACGTCTATGCAGAAAGACACGCCACAGGTGAGATGAACATTTGTCCTCCCTCCCTTCACAAACCCCTCTGCCCAGCGCTCCGGACACCTGCATGTTTATGGTTCTCATGTTGCGTGTCTCCGTCTTGATTTATTGCATTTGTTTCAGGAAATGGAGCAGACGAGGAGCGCTGTAGACGAGGACCGCAAAATGTATTTACAAGCTGCTATAGTGAGAATCATGAAAGCTCGCAAGGTGCTGCGACACAACGCCCTCATCCAAGAGGTGGGTGGAGGCCGTTCGATGTTGGACACGCCTCGTTTTATAGTGCTTCCTTGAGCCCAGCACAAATGTCCTTCACTTTCCTGGATGATAGCCTAAGTTCTTGTTAATGTGTTGGGCTGTCACGATCATGTTGTTTCAGTTGACGATTAATTATAATGCAAATCATTATGATTGGAAGATACAAAGTATAAAAGAGTGTGGACAATGATGTGTGAATATACAGATAGATGGAAATTATTATTAACTGAGTATGCAAAATAGTATGTGTATGTGTCTGCTTGCTGGTTGAATTCCCTTGTGGTGAGGTAAGGCTACAGTGACAGAAACATGTGTCAGGAATGACTGTCTCTGTGGGGGACCGTGTCAGAACTTGCCTGCCCCAGCCTCCCTGGAACTGTCCTGCTTTCTATCAGCTGACAGCTCCAACACACACACACACGCACGGACACACACAAACGCACAAACAAATGCCCAAGTTCTTAGAAGTTCCAGAAGCATGCCCTTACACACAGTACACAACACTCTTATCTTCTAACCGCATATCCCTTTACTCTTGGTGCACTTATGCAATAAGAAGTGATTTGTTACGCAGAGGCCTGCAGCATGGGTGTGTTTCTGTTTGCCTAGCCAAGACAAGCAAGGCTTTTGCACGCCTACAAAAAGATAGGTGTGTCAGATAGGACCAAGAGCCAATCAATGCAGCAGGAAAAAACTCCTGTACACATGTCTTCAAATGCAAACCGTTTCGGTCTTCAGTAATTAACTTAAGATCACCTGATGAAGGTGTCCGGACCGAAACATTGTGTTCCAATTCAATAAATAGTCTGCCTTTCCACCACTCACCTTCAGCATACCTGGCCCCCCGTTACCACATCCACATTCCTCTCAGTGTCTCTCACTGTGAGAGATTGGGGAAATAGCAGTGCCTGTTGCCTGGGGGGAACAACTGATTGTATTTATGAAGCCTTGTGTGTTTCTGATTGCAATCACTAGCCTGCATGGCAACAGATCCAGATGAAAACAGGCTTGAACAGTGTGGCTCCCAACAGTCACTGGCACAGTTAATCTCTCACCTCATATCATCTCTTATCTATTACCTCTTCAGACGTGCCTTCCCTACCTAATCCCGATTCCACTTGTTCACCTTCAGGTTTTATTTTAACTGTAATAAAAACTAGCTTCAATCAAGTTTTTTTGTTTTGTAAAGTGCCTTTGAGCACCCAGAAAAGTGCTCTACAAGTTTGTTGTATTAGTATGATTATTCATCATCAGTACTTACAATGCTGACAATTTATAAAATATTCCAACATGATTCCTTTGCTTTCCCCCTTCACCGTCAGGTCATCAACCAGTCCAAAGCCAGATTCAACCCCAGCATCAGCATGATCAAGAAGTGCATTGAGGTGCTAATCGACAAGCAGTACATTGAGCGCAGCCAGAGCTCGTCAGACGAGTACAGCTACGTGGCGTGAAAACGAGAATGGCCGGGAACGTCCCAACTCCACGGACATCCTCCCATCCCACCCACCCACTGGCCGACTGACTAACCGCCCGCGGGTGGCCCGCGCAGGTTTAAAACTTAAAAAAAAAAGACAGAACAACAACAAATAAACATAAAGAACAGACTCATTCATCCATTTAGTTTTGGACCGTCGCTTGTGTGGCTTGCTGCCGTCGGCGGACCGATGCAGGACTGTCTCCCCCCTCGTCTCCGGAAAGAAGCTAAAGGAAAAAAAAGGGTCACAGTGTCACATTTAGGTAGCCACAGCCGAACCCACCCCCCCCAGCCCCCCAATAACCCCATCCATCCACCCCCACCCATTCAGATTTTATACTGTTGTTTACAACATCACCAGTGCCACGCACCCGTGCGTCAATGAGATATGAGATGCCTATCGATATTTGAGGGGAAAGAGTCGCTAAATGCATTTGCTGAAAACAAACACAAAAAAAACCCAACAAAAAAAGGAATGAGAAATGAGAATGAGAGTTGCGCTGTGACATCGATGACATGTTGGTGGCTCGACATTATAAATCCCATGCTTTCTTTTCTCATGTTTGCAGTTGTTGTGAGAAAATAATTTCTCTTTTTCTTTTTAAATGTACTGAGGTTAGAAACAAAAATATTGTAATAAAACTGATATACTGATTGTTGTATCTACTTTAAAATGTAAAGGAATTTAAATCAGTTGAGGTGACAAACATGATCATGCTGCTTGTCAAATAAATAAATAAAAACACTGAGGAGTTTTATGTAAAGATCTGTCGTGTGTATCTGTTGGAGTAGCTGACCTTATACATTGAGTTATTGTACTCTAGTCTTTCAGAACTCTTCATACCATTTTAGTTAAGTCTAGGAGTCCTATACTACAATAATGGTCCTATAAGACATACAGATGGGAAGTACATGTTTAATTCTCCTGTGTGCCCTTTTGCAACAGCATTACTGCTTGTTACCTCCAGGGGGAGTGTGTGATGTTGGTTCATTGCACCTGTAGGCTATGGCAGTGATTCTCAACCTTTTCAGGCTGTGACCCCTCCCAAAATATTGAACTGGGGACCCCCAAATATTATCATATTTGAACATATTGTGACAATAACCGATCCACAAGCTCACGTGATCTTGTAGATCTGCTATTTTTTTAAATGTTTGTCTATTATGTTATTAGATTTTTTTTTTGTTATTAAAAAGGTATTCAACGTCTTTAAATAGGCTCTATGCACAGCAGCCATATTTTTACTTCCTTCACAGGTGTTACCAATGATACTAATGAAGGCTCTGTTCCATTTAGTGTAGCACAGTGGTTCTCAGATTTTTCCATTTTCACGACCCCCATAACTCTGAGAGTGTACAAATGGGCGGGCATTTGTACACTCAGAGTTACACACCTGCTAGGGGGCATTTCATTTGGAAACCCCTTAAGGAACCATGAGGGTCCCTGGACCCACATTTTAGTCCCACTAGTGTAGCAGAGTGTTTCCAGTGAGCCAACTTGCACAATATCAGCACCCTGATTTGACCAGAATCCAGCCTTCATTAGTATCATTGGTTACACCTGTGAATGTCTTTACAACATGGCTGCTGTGCATAAAGCCTATTGTCACGTCACTGTCATCTGGGAAGAACTGGGGACCCCCACCCTGACAAGCACTTGGAACAGGTACAGACAGTACAAGTGTGTGTGTGTGTGTGTGTGTGTGTGTGTGTGTGTGTGTGTGTGTGTGTGTGTGTGTGTGTGTGTGTGTGTGTGTGTGTGTGTGTGTGTGTGTGTGTGTGTGTGTGTGTGTGTGTGTGTGTGTGTGTGTGTGTGTGTGTGTGAGTGAGTGTACTGTAGGCCTATATTGTATAGGCCTACAGTACACCCCCCCCTTATAGCCTATATACCGTATGTAGTATACTGTATATCAGTGGTTCTCAAACTTTTTCATGCAAGGACCCCCAAATTGACACTTATTAGCCCGTGGACCCCCATTTGAAAAGATATGCCAGGGACCCCCATAAGAGAAGATTTTTACAGCTCTAGCAGTGATTCTCAACCATTTTAATTTCAAGGACCCCCGGTTTGACATGCATTAGGCTACGGACCCCCATTTAATGGGATTTCTGTCACTTGGACCGCAATTTATATTGTAAAATCAATGTTAATTTAACTCTCAGAGTTACAGACCCATAAGGGTCCATTTGGTGCCTAGTCTATCATTTAGCTGGGGACCCCCTGGAACTCCCTCAAGGACCCCTGGGGGTCCCCGGACCCCACTTTGAGAACCAATGCTGTATATAGGCTATAAGGGGGAGGGGGGGGGGGGGATCATCGGATCAAACTTGGTTGTGGAGCCTGGTTGTTGGTAGCTGCACAAATGTCGTCTATGAAATGAATACCAAGGACCCCAACGGAAACAAGTCCGCAATGACTTTTTTGGACGGACCTTTTAGACAAAAGTATTATTAATGTAATTGTGATGTTTTAGGTACAATTTAGGTACATTTACTCAACTCAAGTACTGTTTTTTTAAAGGTATTTACTTTACTGGAGCATTTCCAATTTCAGAGTAAGTTCTACTTTTGGTACTTTAAGTTTTTGATACCAATACGTTTGTACTTTTACTCAAGTACATTTTGAATACCGGACTTTTACAGAGTATTTCTACATTGCGGTATTGCTACTTTTACTTAAGTAAAAAATGTTAGTACTTCCACCACTGGTTATAAATAAGTTATAGCCTATACGTCTACCAAAGGCGGCAGTAGGCCTATATAGCCTATATATATAGACCTATATCATTTATATATAGGCCACTGATGCATTCAAGTTATTCCTCTGACTCATAACTCTAACTAACTAACTAACATTACTTTTACTTTACCAATACTTTTTGTACTTTTACTCAGTACATTTTGAATACGGGACTTCCACTTGTAACAGAACAACAGAGTATATCTACATCGCAGTATTGATACTTTTACTTAAAGTAAAACATGTGAGTACTCCTTCCACCACTGCTTGCTGTAACATGTGGGTAATAGTGGGTAGTATCAGTCAGAGCTACAGAGCTGTGCTGTGCTCTCTGTTTAGTGGAACTTTCTTTCCCAGTGAGTCACTGTAGGCACTGGGAGGGAGACAGACGCCACCCAGCAGATCTGACGCTGGATCCAGTGGATCCCACGCTGGAGGGACCCACACAGTACTACTGACACATCCACAGTCCTCAGAAGACCCTGCAGGTGGTCTTCTGCCCACGGTACCGATCCGATCCGACGAGGGATTTTATGGGAATGATATTTTTCTGTCTTTTGCCACCTTTTTTTTGGGATGGTTCTTCTGATGCGGAATTACGTCTGATTGGGATTACAAAGTAGCCGAGAGAGAGAGATCAGAGATCAGATGAAAGTGACGGTGTGTTTCGGGAGGACCCGGGTGGTCGTCCCGTGTGGAAACGGGAATATAAAAGTCCACAACCTGATCGACCAGGCTGCCATGAGATATAAGAAGGCGATCGCCAAGGTAAGTCTTGTCTGAGACTGGGAGAGAGAGAGATAGAGAGAAAGAAAGCGGAGCTGCCACACTATGCCTCAACATGGCGCTTTTCTTATGGAGTAAAAGGCGAGGAGAGTAAATATAGAGCAGATCTGTCATATAGTTGGATCTGATGCTGATCTGATCGAAGTGCACAATCCTTGTGACACAACTGTTGTTTGTTTGTATACTCGATTCGATCGCGGTGAAAATAGCCTACTTTCCTATGTGTAGTAGGTGCTGGGTAAGTTAGTGTGTAAGGCTATGAGACTGGCACTGATTATATATATGCTGCACTAAACATCAGGTTGATCACGTATGTCAGTGTGTGAGCAGTTTGGAACACACTCGGCTTCGAATCAAGCAGAATTGGCGCTAATGACGCTGCTGTTCCACTGTTACAAAACTTCACACACGGAAGCATGGCTCTCTGGTATTCCCAAGTACCGTGTGTGTGTGTGTGTGTGTGTGTGTGTGTGTGTGTGTGTGTGTGTGTGTGTGTGTGTGTGTGTGTGTGTGTGTGTGTGTGCGCGTGTGTGTGTGTGTGTGTGCGTGCGTGCGTGCGTGTGTGTGTGTGTGTGCGTGAGTGCGCGCGCGTGCGTGCGTGGCAGGGTGCATCTGTCTGTCTGTCTGTCTATCTGCCTGCCTATACATACCTCCCTCCCTCCTCTGATGGAGCCAGCTCTCTTGGGTTGCTTGTTACCTGCCGGTCTGCCGAGTTGTAGACCCGAGTTCGATTCCGGCTTGGCACTCTAAAACGTTACTTTCTGTCTCTATTTGGCCTAAGGTTTTGGACAAATGGTAGTTGGCACACATTATAAGCTGTGCAGTTCCAGTTCGAGAGGTTATTCAGTCCATATGACAAATAGCCAGCCCTACACACTGGTGATGTAATGTGTGTGAACTGAAGTCCTGGTTTCAGTTTAAATAGGTCTTGACGGAACACTGGTTGAGTTTCCCTTTGTGGCTTGTTAATATGCAGTTCTTTAAATCATAAAGTACAATCAGTAATGAGTGAGTTGGAGTTGGTTGCTATTGTCTTCCATGCCTGGTATGGCCTACAGCAGTGGTTCTCAACCTTTTCAGGCCGTGACCCCCAAATATTTGAACTGGGGACCCCCACCCTGACAAGCACTTGGAACTGTAGGAGTTGAGGCATTACATTTAGTTTGACTCGGTTCCACAGATAAATATTTGGTATTAAAAGTCCTTACATTGTCACTTTACTGTCATCTGGGGACCCCCCCAAAATGATTTGGGGACCCTCCTGGGGGTCCCGAACCCACAGGCTGAGAACCACTGACTGGCCTACAGTAGGCTTACTACTAGGCTATATAGGCTACTCCAGCATGGTGATATTACTATTGGAGTCACGTCACACACTACAACTCTTCATGGCGTTACATACCTCGGCAAACCAACGCTCATGCTGCCAAGCTATTTCCTTTCAGGGTTTCAGCTTGGTGAAGTGTCCAAGCTTTTGGTTTAAATGTATTCAAAGTGTTTGGACTCAAGTGTATTGCCAACGGAGCAAAGAGGGTTGTGTGTGTGTGTGTGTGTGTGTGTGTGTGTGTGTGTGTGTGTGTGTGTGTGTGTGTGTGTGTGTGTGTGTGTGTGTGTGTGTGTGTGTGTGTGTGTGCGCACGCACGCACGCGCAGTGGTGTAAAGTAAGTAAGGGCATTTACTCAAGTACTGTACTTAAGTACACTTTTGAGGAATTTTTACTTTACTTTACTTTACTGGAGTGTTTCCAATTATTTGAAAACTTAGTTACTACTAGTGACTTTGTAGATTTTGATTATTATTACAAAACATTAACCACTTTTGCCCTATGCATACTTAGGCTATTTGAAAATAGCCGATCTACAAGCTTGTAGATCTGTTATTTTCAAAGCTTTTTTTTTTGGAAACTTGTGAAATGGGACATTCTGTAAAATGGGTACTTTTACTTTCAGTACTTAAGTACATTCTAATGTGAATACTTTTGAATACCGGACTTCTATTTGTAACAGAGTATTTCTACATGGTGGTGTTGGTACTTTTACTTAAGTACAAAATGTGAGTACTTCTTCCACGTGTGTGTGTGTGTGTGTGTGTGTGTGTGCTGTGTGTGTGTGTGTGTGTGTGTGTGTGTGTGTGTGTGTGTGCGTGTGCGTGTGCGCGCACGCTCTATGCACCGTGCAATTTACACTGAAATACCCAAGCCATCATGAGAGACATATCTCTGCCTGCATGAAAAGTACGAAGCATCTGTTCCTCATCATGTGTGGGGGCAGCAGGTGTGGTTCAGTAAGTTGTAGCCAGTTTTATCACTGAAGTCAAACAATGACACACTAACGTAGGTCAACATTAACACTGAACTCTTGAATAGCACTCCCTCCTCCCTGAGAACACACACATCCGATCACGTGCGCGACCGCGCGCACACATTCACTCACTACTTGTTCACTTCCATGGGGTTGTGTGTGCATTGGCTTTCCATGGTTCAGCAGAACGGAAGGCGACTGGTCCATTGATCCAATGGAGTGGTGGTAGGCTACTGTAAAGTGTAGCTTTTCCCCCAGGAGGCCACTTGGCTCTCAACCCCAGTCCGGCACCATGGCAGACCAGCCAAGGCATTTGGACAACTCCATCACAGCTTAGCTTATAGTATAGAGCAGTGTTTCCTAAACACTGGGACACATTTGTGGGTCGCAGACACATTTTTAGGGTTCGCGAGTAAATATCCTGTTTCTTATCTTCTCTTTTATTTACAATTTAAAAATATACATATTTCAAAATATGAATACAAAAAAAGTAAAATCTAACATTTTCAGAGATAACACGAATTTCAAACATTTTTCAAAAGAACTTCATATATGGAAAAAAGAAATAAACGTAAGGAGCAGCCTAGTGAAAATAGCCGATCTACAAGCTCACAACGTGCCGACTCGTGACACGTTGTGAGCTTGTAGCCCTGCTATTTTCACTAGTTTGATTCCCGGGGAGACATCAATTTCCCCCTTTTGGGCCTCGAGGTTAAACGTTTGGGAACCACTGGTTTAGAGGCTTCAGTTGGGGTTCAGCCTTGCCATGCAAATTAAGTATTTGTGAACGTGATGTGGCTCTTTATTTTTTACACTGAAAAATATATTCACTTAATAAGTGCTGCATAATATGGTTTATTTACTGTTGAGTGAGAAAACAATGTTGCACATTAAGGGAATCATCTGGGGATCCCCCAAGTTTGGGAACCACTGGTCAAATGTATTCTTCATTCTCTATTATCTTGCCCGTATCACTGTTGATTGTACTATTTAGGAAGAACCATATGGAATGTCCTATGTTGAGCTTGATGTTAATCCTAACTGTTTGCTCTGCTGTGCTTGAACGGGCAGAGCGTTGAAGACACGGAGACATTACATCACAAGCACTCTGCTGATTCCCTGCTTGAATTAAAGACTCATCTCTTAATTAATTATTAAACATCTGCTTCTATGCTACCTTCTTGCACCTACCACTTGCTACAGTCTTGTTTGATACATTCAGAGGTGCTCATATTTCACTGCCTCGCACTTCTCTGTTATACTTGAGACAGCACATCACAGAATCACAATGAGCTTTATTGTCACAGGTTTTACAGGTGTAAAGAAGTGGGTGACGTTTTTCAGCGTTTTGTAGTTTCAGCGAGAATAGAGAGGATCGAGGTAGAGTGAGAGCAGCAGAGAAAACCGTGGGAAAAGGGCAGGATTGTTAAATAATCAAAAGGATATTTATATGTACAGGTAGGTTATGTAATAGCAGGAATGTACATGTTTAGAACATTAGCCTTGTCGTGTACATGTTCGTTTTTAGAAACATTAGCATCATATGCGGGAGGTGTGTACATACTACCTAACATGCTGCCATGAGGTGAGGTATAAAAAGAAAAGGGAAAAAAAAGGGCAGTTACCAGTGTCATGTCAATGTCATGTCTGCTTATTGTAAGCGAATTTGAGTTACCCGTAATTTTCGCACTATAAGCCGCACCTGAATATAAGCCGCAGCAGCTAAATTGAATGATTTGTACATACTGTATATAAGCCGCACTGGACTATAAGCCGCGGGTGTAAAATCCCTAGATTTAGGAGGTCCCCTAGTGGCCGTTAGCTATAAAAATCCATAGATAAGCCGCACCGTTATATAAGCCGCAGGGTCAAAAAATGGGAAAAAAGTCGCGGCTTATAGTCCGAAATTTACGGTAGTTCTTCTGTAAAGTCACTTGTAAATATTGGTAGTTGCGGGTTGTTTCTAAAGTGTAGTAGTTGCTTAGTGGGCTTGTTTCTCAAACATTTTCATGTCAAGGAGCCCCAAGTTCATATTTATTTGTCCACGGACTCCTATCTGAAAATGTTTTGTGCCAGGGACCCCCATACAAGATTTGTGTTGTTAAAATGTTTCAAAAATATTCAAACTATTTCCCTTTTCTTTTTCAATATATTTAAAAAAAAATAGCTGATCTACAAGCTTACAACGCGACACGTTGTGAGCTTGTAGATTGACTATTTTCAAACACCCGATCTCTGGTTTAAAGTGCTCAGGAGGCCTAGTGGGCAGTGGCTTCTTTTGGGCTTGTTTTCATACACCTGGCTGCTCTCTCGCAAAACCTGGCAACACTGGCAGTCGCCCACATCAACCCATGGCAGGTGCTGGACCAAAGGAGGACAATCATAAAAGATAAAACGGAGGTCTGCAGTGCACACCGCAGTTCCCTTAAGTGCAATTTGTCGATACATCCAACGGTGTGTGGTTTTTCGAGCCCATGCTCTTCATCAGAGAAGTGACAAGTATTCCTTTGTGAACCATTGGGCACAAAGGAATACCTGTTACATCTATTGTCCAGGTGCTGTGGATTTGATCATTGCATTTCTGGTCGCTTGCAACATCGGTTCGGTTTATGAATGTAAGCTTGTTCTAACTGTTGCTCTTCTTTAAATCGCTGATAAGAGCATCAGACATTTACATTTCAGGTATTTAGTAGATTTAGTAGATCCTCGAGTTCCGGATCCCAAGTAACCCTTCAGGAAACACTACCCTGACCCTTCCTCTTAGCCTTGCCTACTTGTTGTCAATTATTTGTACGAGCTCTTGTTTTATTGGATCTTGTTTACTTGATACACTTATTTGTTTTAGCTCTTGCTCATTTGATTTTCCTATTTTTCTCATCTGTTTAAAGAAGTAGGTAGCTGATATATTGCACTTTTACTTTAGCGCTATAGGTATACTCTTAGTTGCTTGTTTTTGAGGAGAATGCACTTAAGACTTCTGGTGATTAGTAGCTTTCTTGCCTACCTATGTTGAATGCACTTATTTTAAGTCGCTTTGGATAAAAGCATCTGCTAAATGACTGTAATGTAATGTAATGTACTCACATCACAGGATTACAGGTGTTTCTGAGGTGTTTCTCATGAGGTGTTTCTCATGAGGTGTTTCTCATGCGCACTCCATCATTTTTCACTATTCTGTGAGAAGAGAGAGGACAGCGGTAGAGTGAGCAGATAGCGTACTGTATGTGTGGCTTGCTGGGGGACTTAAGTATGCATGCATAAATCAACCGCTCAAGAACTATCAACCCTGAGTCCATAATTAAGTATGTACAGACATAGATGATTGATGCTATATAAGCCTTTTGAGGCTTTTCATCACATTCATTTGTCACAGATTTTTTTATCCCCCAATTTTTTTAATGTTTAAACAAAAAATCACAACTTTTCATTAGTTAAAAACAATTCCAACATTTTTCAACATAAAACATTTCCATAAAAAAAAGAAAAAACGTTTAAGAAGTACTGAAAATAGCAGCTCTACAAGCTCACAAAGCGGCCCGAAGCGACGCGAGCTTGTAGATCTGCTATTTTCACTATTTTTTGGGGGTCCCAGGCAAATTTCTCTTTTGGGTCTTGAGCTAAAAAAGGTTTGGGAACCGCTGTGCTAAGCGGATTAACCTTACTTGTTAAAAGAACCCAACCATGAAATTGACTATAGATCAACTTTAAATGCAAATCACTGCTAATTCTGTCCCTTGTTTGTGTTCCTCTAGTAGTCCCTGTGTGCGGTCACAGGAGCAGAACATTAAGCTTGAGCAAGCTTCATTGTTCTGTCCTTAGTCTAAAGCAATGCATCCTTAGATGACGCTGCCCGATCTCTGTAGATCTGCCTCTTTAGATCAACTCACCCAACTCGTCATTTCCCGACTATCTATTAGCCTCCTATGTGGGCTTTAAGCCCCAAAGAGCATAATTGCTTGTTTCCCCGAGCAAATTCCATGAATTCAGAGGCCACAGACATGTCACAACATACACGGGTTGTGGAGATACATGGACACAAGAGGATCCTCCGGGGACAACACAGTTAACCCAAGCCAAGCCCCACATTTCTCCCTCCTCTCAATGGCATAAGATAAGACCAGTAGTGGAAAAAGTACTCTCATTTCTTACTTAAGTAAAAGTAAGCTCACAACGCCTTGCACCGTGAGCTTGTAGATCGGCTATTTTTAAATGGCCGAAATGAATATAGGGCTGAAGTGGGTAATGTATGATTTGTAATAATAATCAAAAGCTACAGTACAAAGTAACTAAAGATTTCAAATAATTGTAGTGGAGTAAAAGTACAATATTTGCCTCTGAGATGTAGTGGAGTAGAAGTACATGTCTTGAAAATTGGAAATACTCCAGTAAAGTAAAAATTCCTCAAATTTGTACTTAAGTACAGTACTTGAGTACACCACTGGATAAGCTAAACTTGTATTGATCCCCTCAAGAGATTCAGGTGTCATGTTGTAGCTGCAACAGCAGTTAAGGGTGAAACACAAGAGTGGTACAGGACAGGAGTCCAAACTAAATAAAGACAGATAGGAAGATAAAATAACACTGACTGGCACTAGACATCTGCACTGTGGGTCTGTGTATGAATGAATTAACATAATATACAGTGCTATCAATAAATATACATGTAGAGTCAGCAATGAATATCTCAATGAATATATATCTACAGTGTCAATATGCCTTTGAAAGTATCTGCATGAAATATACAGCCTATCAACAGTGAATAACTGAATATACAGTGGTGTGAAGTAACTAAGTACATGTACTCAAGTACTGTACTTAAGAACAATTCTGAGGTATTTTTTTTTACTTTACTGGACTATTTGCATTTTTCTAGATCTGCTATTTTCAAAAGATTTTTTATACATTTTATACATAATGATAACTTGTGAAACCAGTGAAACGAGACATTCTGCGTAATGAGTACTTTTACTTTTGGTACTTTAAGTATATTTTGATGCCAATACCTTTGCACTTTTACTCAAGTACATTTTGATTACTGGACTTGTAACAGAGTATATCTACATTGCAGTATTGATACTTTTACTGAAGTAAAACATTTGAGTACTTTTCCCACCACCTGTGAATATATGAATGAAAATGAACATAATATGAATAATGAACACTGTATAGTCAGCAAGGTGCATTCAAAGGACTTATGAACTCCATGAACTAAAATGTGTGTTATTAATTCTATTGAGCCTTCTACCCGGATGACTATTTCAGTATTTTGAGTTTTGACGCGAGTTGTTTTAGTGGCAAATGCTTTTTCGTTTTACGAATCGGCATAAGGACATTACAAATAAAGGAAATCTGAATCTTAAGTTTGCGTGTCGTCCTGCCCGCAGGCTTTTGAACAGAGGCCACATATAAAGCCAGTTAACGATTTATCTGACTTTCATCTTGGGAGCCAGACACTTGCTTTCATTCCTCAGCCAGATAGACACATGCGTTCGTCATCAGTTATGAGCTTTATATGGAGAAGAGCTCACAGATGACTGCGTGGCGTGTGTCGGCCTGTGACTGCGAGTTAGTGGAAAATGATGGAGAAAAAAAGCTGAAACCTTGAGCGGGTTCTTAATACATAAGGCATGGTTAACATCAAAGTTGTTTTTCCAACTCGTTTAGATCACTGGTGATCTTCTAAATGTTATTTATTACTAAGAGATTGTTGCTAAGATATTCATTGTTCACAGTGGTGGAAAGTAACTAAGTACATTTACTATTGTACTTTGTACATTTTTCAGGATTTTTTATGTTACTGGAGTGTTTCAAATTTTTCTAGTTACTTTGTAGATTTTGATTATTATTACAAAACATACATTAACCACCTCAGCCCTATGTATACTTAGGCGATTTGAAAATAGCAGATCTACAAGCTCACAACGAGTCGCACAAGCACTTTTATACATTTGGACATTCTGAGTACTTTTACTTTCAGTAGTATATATTAATGCCAATAATGTTGTACTTTTAGTCAAAATAAATCTTAAATAATGGACCTTTATTTGTAACAGAGTATTTCTCCATTGTGGTATAGGTACTTTACTTAAATACAAAATGTGAGTACCTCTTCCACCACTGATTGTTCAGGGTTTCAGGAGGACCATGACCACAATAGACAGACTATACCACTTTCACATCACGAGTCAGTAAGATAGACAGACAGCGTATAGGCAGAGCCTCTAACATTGTTATTAACTGATAACGTTATAATTAAGTGATTATGCTTTTAGAGTGATGCATTAGTGAACCTGTACAGGAATCCAAGGAGATATGACCGGTGTAATCCTTAAAGAAGCCTGTGTTCAATCTAAAACATTACTTAACACACATGCAAACTACACATTAACCACTTAAACCATATATACTTTGTTTATCAGGATACGCCAGGGATCCATCCATGGCCCACTCCTTTTTTTAACCTCTACACCAAATCTTCAAGCTGATCTACAAGCTCTACACGCTCGCAATGTGACACATTGCAAGCTTGTAGATCTGCTACTGTATATATATATATATATATATATAAAAATCACACCCAGTGTGAAGTGGGCGGTGTGTGGTCATCACAACATGACTCACTTTAAAAAAAGGATAAATAACTTTTTTTAAAGTCCATACTGCTATTCATAGGGCTGCACATGTGTCATGTGTTTCGCTAGCCAATCACAGTCCTGAATTTGCAAAGTCAGCCAATCACATTACAGTTAGTGGTGATGACACTAGCTGTAATGTGATTGGCTGATATGAAAAAAGTATCGATTTGCATTAACAATGGAAGGGTTAGGGGGTACACAAATGTTTTGGTCGGTGTCCAAAACTCACTTATAGGGGGCGGCTACACCGCCCCAAAAATAGCAGATCTATGAGCTTGTATATCTGCTATTTTTGAATAGCCAAAGTTTATATGGTTAAAGTGGTTAAAATGATTGTGACGCTATATTAACACATTTTGCTGGGGACCCCCTGGTACCACCCTCAAGGACCCCTGGGGGCCCCCGGACCCCACTTTGAGAACCACTGATCTCGACACGCCTGACTGAAAGCAAAACATGTAGTGTCATTGGAGAACTCGGTGAACCCTGCTGCTTTTCCACAACAAGGGCCAAGGCCTGTGCTGCTCAATATGTTAATCCAATGGTATCAGTTGCACCGCATGTTAATTCATAGTTAATTAACCATGACTGTTGACTGTCGAGAAGTAGAACGTCACATGTTGTTTTGAAGGGAAACCTATGAGTAAGAAATTAATCAGATTTGGCAAGATCAGTTAGGCCTGTCGTAGAAACCAGGCAATTTACATTGTTTAATCTTAAGCTACTGCACATGCGAGAAGAGTCCAACAACTTTAATTGAGAGTATATGTGGATAAAATTCCCCATTGGGATAATGGTGACAGGCAGCGCAAAAAAAAACGTCCCGCGTTGCTCGCGAACGCCTCAAAAAACGCTGCTTTTGTGCAGGTTCATTGTGTCAGGCAGACAGCATGTGCCCCTGTGCATAAAAGTAGAGAGATCGAATTTTGTGTAATCCTCTCTGCTATTCCCGGTTATGGAGGTATAACGAACGGGCCTGCACAGCTGCACCAGAACCACCACAAAGGGAGAGAGTGGGAATCGTCAGTGGAACGGTTGTCAGAGCTCATTAGCTCAATGCGTCCAGCAGCCAGAGCCCCAGTGGTTACATAAGAGAGAGAAGTGGATCTGCAGTTATGTTAGTGCCGTCTAAAACTAGGAAAATTACAGTAATGAAATGTAATTGGGGGGCGGGGTGGGGGGTGGGGGGTGGTGGAGGGTCGCTTGATACTCGCCAGGCATGGGCCCCTTTGCATGATGGGACGCCAAATGCGATTGACACCAAACGAGTGGGGAGTGTAAGGGTCTGTGATGCGGCGGTATTCAAGTGCTTTTATTTGGGGTTTGTGAGTTTTAGTTTAGCCCATTAAAACCGGACAGGGAACGCATCTGTGTGTGTCATTTTTAGATTTCTTTGGCTTAAAAAAAATAGCAGATCTACAAGCTCATAGCGCGGCACCGAGTTCCGCGATAAGAGCTTTTGATCTGCAATTTTTGGAAAAAAAACTTCAAAATGTGTGCAAATCTTTGAATGTATATATGTTTTAAAGGGAACATTTGTAACTCAAATCTTTGCTTCTGGGGATTCTACAAATGTCCTCTAAATCATATCAGTTTAAAAAAAAAAACGTATGTTGCTATATATCAGTGGTTCCCCAAAATGATATGTATTTCCATCCTCCATCTCAAAATATTTAGTAGAGATGCGTTCCCGGTCTAAATGGGTTAGTTGTGGACCACAGCCGGGATCGCAGCGGGGACAGCAGAGCGAGCAGCATGGAGCGTGTCCTCAATAACCCCTTGTTCTCTACCTCACAGTGGAGGAGCTTTTGTTGTGTTGTGTTTTTCATTGTGTCTTTTCTCCCTTTCTCTCTCTCTCAGTACGTGTTTGTTGTCCTCTCCACCTTTTTCTACCCACCTTCCTTTCTTCCGGCTGGATCTCATTTGGGGGGAAGTTGAACAGCTTTTCACATTTTCATCTTTAGTGAACCTGGCGTCGATATAGGAAATTGCTCTGGGGGCCATCTGCTATTTGGAATAACAGTGTAACGAGGACGAGAACATTGCATTTGCCGAAAAACAGATTGCACACTATGCACAGTGCAGAAAAACCCACAATTTGGCAATTTCATAAAGAGGCTGGAAGCTATATTTAGTTTCATGCTCTACTGTAAACAAAGCAAGTGACCCTATAGTGTTAGTAGTATTAATCATGAAGTGCACTTTTTTTGGACGGCTATTTTATGTATTTATATGTCAACAAATTGATGCGGAGGACGTCTCGTTTATAACCGACTAAATTGATTAGTTTGATTAACCACTTAAGCCCTATTTTACACTCATATAACAGTGTTGTGCATTATGTGCAAATGTCGTGCAAAACGAAGAAACAATAAAGACATTTCAATCCCCTGCAAAATCAGTTATTCGATTAAAAACGATATTTTTTTATAATCATTAAATTGATAAGCCCATTAAAACCGGGAAAGCATCTGTATCATTTTATTTTTTTGCGTTGGCTATTCAAAAATAGCAGATGTACAAGCTCACAGCACAACACTTCGTGCCGCGCTGTGAGCTTGTACATCAGCTATTTTTGAACATTTTTGAAAAATCTTGAAAGTGTGCAAACTATTGATTTAGAAGGCATTTGTAGAATCAACCTCAGGTCTTAATGAGTTAGTTTGATGAACTGTTGCATATATACTATCTGTCTGTCTGTCTGTCTGTCTGTCTGTCTGTCTGTCTGTCTGTCTGTCTGTATGTATGTATGTTTGATAAACGTCCCTGTTCCCTCTCCATGCTAACAACACCCAGGACAATGTCACTGCGTTCCATGTCAACAACACACCCAGGAGAATGTCACCACTAGTGAGTCCCTTATACATTATGTGTATGTGTTGCTTCAGGGTCAGGCTGAGGTTGTCTACCTGCTGACCTCATGGCTAATCAGTCGTCACAGCATACATCATCCATGAAACGCACAGGCAATCACACGTTACATGCGAGTGACCACAGCTGCATGCCCAGACTAGACCACTGTTTGTTTGGGTACACACACACATGCACAAGCGTGTGCGCGGGTATGTTTGTGTGAATAGAACAGGAAGGAGTGAAAGGACATACAGTAGGCTCTGGCACTCACTGGTTGCAAAGCACACAAGCAGAGTGAGTGCCATCAGTGGCCCTGTCATTATATGCAAAACATTTTCAAACATTTTGCAGATTGTTCACAATGTTTACATTTGTTTTACAAGCTCACAACGTGTCACGAAGCAATGTATCGTGAGCTTGTAAATCGGCTTTTTTCCCCCGAACAGCTGAAGTATGAAATAGGCCTTAAGTGGCTTCTTCCCTATAGACGAATCCACAGACGCGCTGCCTGTAGCTGCCTGTAGCTGCCTGTAGGCGGCCATTACTGCGGTGTCGCGGTGTAGGAGCGTTGACACCACAGCCATGGCTGCCTACGCGCAGCGCGTCTGTGAATTTGTCTATAGGACCTCGTGGCGCAACGGTAGCGCGTCTGACTCCAGATCAGAAGGTTGCGTGTTCAAATCACGTCGGGGTCAAAGTTTGCTCCCTTTGCCAACTGGAGCCAAACTGAACACCGCCAGCCATGCGTGACTGTGATGCATTTCTGCTCTGCATACATGAGCTTGGGCACAGGGGGGTTTTACAGAGAACCCAATTTCATCATGTCAGTTCAGGAGCGAACGCTTTGTTGTGATCATTTCAAATAGGCTGCAGACTTTTGCATCAGTATGTTTAATGAAACGCTGTCACTTCCAGGGTTCAAAGACACGTCAAAAGTGAGCAAATACAAGACATACAGAACCTGGCATTTCTTGCTTTAGTTCCAGCTCCTGTTGGCATATAACTGCTGTTTCATTTATAGTCGTCAGTAGTGATTTATTTCCCCCCTTCTGGTCTTTCTTCGCTTGCCTGCCATCCTTACAGCTGAACAAAGAAAATCTCTTTCCACTGCCAAATCATTGTCAGACTTTATTCTTCGCTGTACGCTCACGCCGCTCACCTTGATGGCTTTGTTCTGTGTTTGCGTTATATACAGGCATATTTGCTCCCATTGTGAGATTTTATCACATTAAGTGTCGCTACAAACAAAGTGACAGAACTGACACACACCAGCATGACCTCCAGGTATCTGACATCCTTTGTTTTCCTATCCCAGCCTTGGCCTTGGGGTGGGACTCTCTTCCGTTATGCTTGTCCATTGGTTCAGATAATCTCACTAATCATTAGCCTGAGCCGTTAGAGGTGGGACAATAGGGCCAGTGCAGGGGGCCACATGACCTGGCATAACTTAGACATACGTTTGTGTTGAAAGGATACCCTTCACAGCCTCAGGAATGCCAGAGCTTTAGATGTGGGAGTCGATACCTCTGAGGGCTCTTGGCATTCCTGGTAAGTGAGTTTGGTGAATACTGAGGAGTTGCTGGTTAAATAGAAACTCTTAATTTAAACGGAGAGTTTCTAATTAACCACCCTGATAAACATTTTGTTTTCGTTCTAATTGGTTGTTGGACATACATATGTGTGTGTTGTTGCCTGGGTAACCACATGAACCCCATGTTTTACGTTTTCTTTGAAGGACTGAGCAGATGATATTAAACAACCTCTAACCACACGGTTAGAGGCTCCCATTCAAGGCTTCTATTTTCAGAAGATCACAGGCTGTGCTTCGCGTTTTGTTTGAAAAGCTTTGACCCTGACGTGATTTGAACACGCAACCTTCTGATCTGGAGTCAGACGCGCTACCGTTGCGCTACAGAGTCCTATGGTACAAAAACCACTTAACCCAGACAAATGCTAAATGATTCAACATTTTCCAAAAATAGTAGATATAAGCTCACAGCGCATCACGCTGCAAGCTTGTACATTTGCTATTTTTGAAAAATCTTGAAAGTGTTAGAAGAATGTTGAATAATTTAGATTTTTTCACACAAATCTTCTCTTCTGGGGGTCCCTGGCACCAAACATTTTCAGATGGGTGTCTGCGGCCAAATACATTTAATCTCGGGGGCTGATCTACAAGCTCACAACATGTCGCATCATGACAGCTTGTGAGCTTGTAAAAAAAAGTAAACATTTTGAAAAATCTTCAAAATCTTTGAATTTCTTTTGCCTATAATGACATGCCCGCAGACTAGTAGGGATGCCAGGGTTAATGTGGTTAACCACTTAAACCCCATATGGTTGTGAGCTTGTCGATCTGCTATTTTCAGCGAAAGCTTTCCCCACAATACGGATGCTGGGGTTTTTAAGTGGTTGACGTACTTGCCTCTCTCTGCACCTTCGTTCTTTCACACCTTCCCGTCTCAGCATCCAATCATCCCCCTTTTTCTGGCACAGATGAATCCTCATCATCAGATAATAGGTTTCTGTTTGGGAAAGGCAAGCATGATGTTCCTTTGATGTGATTGTGTTTACCATGTTGGCAGCCAACAGTCCATGGCTGAGTTGGTCCTGAGCAGCACCACAAGCACTCAGTGGAACACACTGAGTAATCTGAGTGTTTAGAGTCGGAGAAAAGTCATCTGCTGAAGTCCTCATTTCATCTGTATTTGTACTATTCATATTATTTTGTGCTGCATTTATTTCCTCATAATCAGAATCACATGGCTAGGATGAGGTACTAGGTACTGTCCTAGGGGACAGGCACTTCAGCACGACAAGTAGTACTGCCTGACGCTCAGACGCATATAATATCTCCCTGTCCAAGCAGTGACTGTCTCTTGGATGAGCAGTAGAAATGTGTTCGCTCGTTTGAGACACCCCAGGTTCGGGAACCCCTTGGTACCTGTAGGACCGGAATGCAGCTTTGACATTGAGGGAATATGTACGAATGAGTTGCGTTATTCCAACAGTTCCATGAATGCAAGCTCCTGCAGGGCCGTGCAGTGTTGGGATATGGTTTAATCTGTCATATCCTTGCTGTCAGCAGCGCCCTGTCCTAAATGTTAGGAAGTGCTATGGGCCAACACAGCATGGCTTTAATGTGCGAACAAATGAACGGAACGCACCCTGGGGCAAGATGCCTCTTCTAGATGATTCTGCAACTTTAATATTTGGACACAGGGAGCTTTAGAATGGAAAAGGTAAAGGGTTGAATTAAAAAAAGAGACAGCCGACATTATGTGCTTAATGCTGCTAAGATGGAAAAGCACTTTGGTCCTCCTTGATACCGTTTTGAAGATGTTTTGACAGCTCCCTTGTGCAACACAATGTGGGTCTTAACGCGGAAGCCCAGCCTCCGCTCCTTGCCCTTAAAATACACACAGGCATTCCTTTTCCATTGACTAATGTGGGAAAGGCGGCCATAGCCTCACTCTGTTAGCCAGGGGAAGCCGTCGAACCTGGCTCTGTGTCGGTACGTGGAGGCAAGGCCTCGCTCCAGCTTCTAGAGCAAAAGAGTCAGAGAGTTCATGGGGATCCACTGGCAAGCTGGTTGCAGAGGCTGACTGCACCATAAACCTGACCACAGAGCTGTCTCCCTCTCTGCTCCGCAGCGCTCTCCATTAGCGATCAGTCAGCTAGCGTGACGGGAAACCGCACCACAGACACTGTTGCCAGATTTAGCGAGAGAAATAAGCAACGAGGGCCTATGAAAACAAGGCCAAAAGAAGCGATTAGGCCACATGAGCACTTTAAACATACGAGAGGTTCGGTATGTGGCCATATATGGGCCTGCTGAAATGCCCATATATGGAGATATCGATCTATCAGTCCTTGTCCCTTTTATGCCCATATATGGAGATCTCTTCATCTGTCAGTCCGTGTCCCTTTTATTCCCATACAGTATATGGACATCCCTGATGTAATCAGTATATGCCCATATATATGGGCATGCCCCCTTTTGTGCCCATACAGTATATGGAGCTCGACTGATTTGTCTGCGCCTGATGCCATGACGACACATTGAGGTTAGACAACACACTCCATATTTGGGCGTAGATGCGTTAGGAACTCCTTACTAACTTTTATGGTTATGGCTGAGTTATGGTGACATGAGCGTGACATCAGAGGTACGCCCGCCCGCCAGCCGGTGGCCAGTCCTCCCTTAAGCCAATTTTAATATAGGATACATTGGCTATTTGAAAATAGACGATCTACAAGCTCACAACATGTCGCGATTTTCTTTTTTCAAAAGAAAATCTTGGAAAAGGCTAAACATTTTGAATATTTTTTAAACATTTTAACACTCAAAGCCAAAAAAAAGAATGCAATCCGCAACTACCAATATTTACCAGCGACTTAACAGAAAGAAACAAGCCCAAAGTCGCTTATAATAAGCAGACATGGCAACGCTGACCACAGAGCACAAATGAACAGAGGGCCAACTTCCACTGCACGCCTGTGTAACACCGGCGCCATGAATGTGTAACGGTCATACATCATCCAAATGTGTTGGCCAAACTGAAACCAGAACCTTTAGAGGAGTAAAACATAACAATACGCAATCAGGGCTGCAACAGTTGGTCGAACTAATTGATTTAATCGATTGAGAAATATAATAGGCAATGCAGTTGCTCAATATTGATGTCTAGTTTAAAAGTGTGTCAACAGGAGCTTCCATGCAATAATATAATGGATATGATGTGACTCATTGACGCTAGTTAGGATTGTCTCTGATAAATTAGTAGTCTGCAGTGTTCTGTTCTCACATCACCTTTTGGCATCACCTCAGCTCTCTTGCAACCTTGACAGAGGTGATACCAAAAAGAAGTAGGAAGTAATGGAAAAAAGAAGGTGAGAGTAGAGTCAAGTCAAGTGAAGCCGGTGGGTGTCATGCAGTGGAATAGTAGATGTAGCCTATGGCAGGTGCTGTTACACTGGGCTCTATGTTGGTTTCTACTCTGTGACTGTACTGTGTAGTGCAGGGGTTCTCAACCTTTTCAGGCCGCGACCCCCCAAACTAATCATATTTGAACTGGTCCCACACATAAATGTTGTGAAAATAGCCGATCTACAAGCTCACAACGTCTCGCGTTGTGAGGCGTTTCAAGGCTATTGAGGCTATTTTCAAAATGGTCTCTTTCGCATATTATTTGACAATTTGGCAAATGTTTGACCAGTTCTTATAGTATAATTTGTTACTTTTGATTCAGTAATGGTCGTTTTTCTTTTCTTTCTTTTGAGTTATTTCGAGGTATTAAAAAGGTCTTAAAAGTCCTTTTAATTGTCAGTTCACGGTCATCTGGGGACCCCCCCAAAATCATGTGGGGACCCCCTGGGGGTCCCGACCCACAGGTTGAGAACCACGGGTGTAGAGTACACTTACACGTAGGTAACACAGAAAGAGAACCTCGGCACCACTGGCAATATAAAGCTATCTGAAGGCCAGCCCCCGATATTAGCCCCACCTAGCTATACGAGGTACAGTATGTCTTTGTCTATCTTTGACGGCCCCTGAGCATATACTCCACCCATAGCCCTCTCTCTAAACCGACACACAGATATACAATAGATATAGATATAGGGCCATTACAATAATGATTTTACTGTGCTATACACATTCACTAAGTTCCCGACTCATTATTGGAGTGAAGGCGTGGCTCTGTGAGATGCGAGGATGTTCGAAAAGACTTAAAACTCAAACCATAGTTTTGTTTTTGTTCTGTGAACGTCTCAGTTCTGCGGAGTGCAGTTTCTCTTGTTTTTCCTCATCCCTTAGTCTTTGCATGATGACAGATCCTGCCTACAGCTGGATGCAGCAGTGAACAAGTTGGAGCAGAGGCCAACTATGCGGTCGTGGTGTTTCGACATGCTAGGCCACACCAGGCCCCTCTTGGGTGTGATCCACTGTTTTTGTCAACAGCTCATTGCTGTGGCCATGATTACATTTTCAGTGCACTGTATTTTAGGAGCGTAAGAACAGGGGTGGGTGTGGTTTGTCCATGAATTAAGATCAAAGTCCATGATCACAGAATTTCAGAGAGATCAGAGTCAGAGAGACTACTTTGTTATGCTATTTAAGGTTGTAATGGGAGGAGTACAGGCAGGTGTCCATGTACAGCAAATACTGTGAGATGCTGTACATCAAGGAGCATAAGTGAGGGGGTTCCCTATGAAACTCGCTCTCTCAAATTCACATGAGAATATTTCAAACTATAATGAAACGATCCTACCCGTAAAATCATATGTTGTTAGCGAGGTCTTAAAATGACATTGAGCTTTATTAATCAACATTGCTCAAGTGCTTTTACTTAGCAATCCAGTGATAATTTTGTATTAATAGCTGCTAGCTTTATCAAATGGCCAATATCTTATTTGGGAACGGTATGGCTCCAATGTGGATCTAGGACTTAATATGGTCAGCTGCCGGTGGTGCGAGTCCAAATTTGGGCAAGGCTTGACATCTATTATAATAGTGAGATGTTTAAAAACAAAACAAATTGTGTGGTGGTACTAAGTAAGCCTACTGGCAGTGTGCACAAGAAAGTTGGCAATGGTGGGTCCAGCAGTATGTGAGATTATCTCCAGACAGTCTCACATATACACACACACACACACACACACACACACACACACACACACACACACACACACACACACACACACACACACACACACACACACACACACACACACAGACTGACCCTCTTATACACCGGTAGCCTCCTGCTGAGTGACATCGCAAAAATGATTGAATGTATAATGCAATGCAATTATAAACTTTGTGCCTTGTAAATGATACTATCCGTCCAAATACTAGTGGCACCTTTACATAGAAATACCGCACATGTACTGTAAATGGATATGAAAATGTACAAAAATACTAATGTAAAATTATGCATTTACAAATCGCCTTTGCTCTTTGCTTTGCTTCTGGGGGTCCCTGGAACAAAGTATTTTGAGATGGGGGTCGGCGGCCAAATACATATAATTTTGGAGGTCCTTGACATGAAAAAGTTTGATGATTTGACTGATAAAGCAACATACGTTTTTTTCAGAAAACTATCTTAATGGGTAAATGTCAAGGACTTTTCGACACACAGCCAGGAATCAAACCGGGCACCTTCCGATTCCAAAACGGCCAAGAAGGCTCCTGAGCTACACATTTTGATGTGTCAACACTCAAATGCTGTTTGGTGCACAGCATGAAAAAGTACCATTTCACTTTCTCTCACTAAAAAGCCTGACCTCTTCATTGAGGCTCTTCATCCTGTTGTACTCCTCGGGAGGAGAAAAGGGGACAGGGGTTATCTAATAGTTTGGTTTCTGTGCCCCAAGCCTTCCTTCCTGCTATCTCCTGAGTACTGCTGGAAGGTGCCATTATGTAAGACGTCTCTATTGACAGCTGAAAGCCACCATTTGAATCAGTAACCTACAAGTTGTTTGAGGCCAACATGGTGTTCAAAATGTTACTTGAGTTTTTTGTATCAAAATACAAATGTAAAAGTAGTATAATGTTTGAAAATAGCTTATCTACAAGCTCACGATGCGTTGTGAGCTTTTACCTAGGCTATTTTCAAATACAAAATATTTTCTATATATATACATATATATATATGTATATATATATGTATATATATGTACATATATATATGTACATATATATACATATATATATATACATATATATATACATATATATACACATATATATAGACCCCTTAACAGACGACGTCACACTGATAAGAACCAGTATGCGTGCAACCAGTATGCGCTAAATGAAACCCATTCTATCAGGTATCGCCAGGACGTGCCACACTAGCCAACACACAAGAGGGGGTTGGGGTGTGCTGAAACTAGCGCACCCCGAAACAACAGGTTGGAAATTGATTGCGTGAAACAATCACCTGCGCATCCAGTCTCAATGTTAGTAAACAATTAATTGGTCTATACATATATATATATACATATATATATATATATATATATATATATATATATATATATATATATATATATATATATATATATATATATATATATATATATATATATATATATATACTTGGCTCCAAGTCAAAGTTCACCATGCAGGGTGTCATGTTACAAAACAACAGATCTACAAGCTAACACTGTTGCATCGCAATGCGCTGCGAGCTTGTAGATCTGTCCTTTTTGACGTGACGCTGAGAGCAGAAGGGACGGTGGACCACAGCGCGAGCTTTTAAGTTGGTCGCGAGCGGGAAGGTCCAATCCTCCTGAGAAGATAATAATATAACTGCGTCATCGTTTGATTCATCAAGAAGATAGAAGAAGGCAGCTTAAAGAAGGGGGCATTTTTCGTGGTGAGTGTTTAATGGCAAAGAATGTGGCTTTTGACGTTACTGGGGAAACTTTATTTTGGTAATTTGTGATTTTGTACCGTGTATAAACTCCTTAACAGACGACGTCACACTGGTTGCAAGCGTCATGGTTGCAAATGAAACCCATTCAGTCGGGTCAAAACGGTTCCCCTATGATTATGAGCTAAAGAACCGATTTTGGTGCTATATATAAAGAATACCTAAAATTGTACAGTATTTGTGTACATTACATTGCTTAGTTACTTCACACAATTGGTGTTAGCTACCCACAGCTGCAATTAAACAGATCGTATCGAGTGGTTTTGGTCTTCTGGTTCTAGTGAAACATTATATATGGCTATAGTCCTACCAGTAGTTTAATTTATTGACGTTTTTAGATCTTTGAGTAATTTTCTGGTGTGACACTGTGACTTGTTAGAGCTTGATAGAGCTTGATACCACGAATGACATCAAAGTGTGGTAGGGCTTGACTTCAAAGTGCCCCAGTGGCTTTGTCTGGTCATTGAGTGTTGATCTTTCTATTGCACTCTGGGTCACTCAACCCTTGGAGACTAAGCACACAGAACTCACTCATTCAAAGAGTTAAATAAATAAACATGGTTGTCTGTTCAATAGTTGCTTTACCCACATTTTAGTCTACTATTTTCTGTTAGCCTCGTGGCTTTTTTTGAAAAGCCAGAGTGGTCCCAAAAACCTTACTTTGGTGTCATTATAAATAATTAGCCCTATTTCTGTATAACTGCAAAGGAAGTAGACTGTCAAAATGGGAGAATAATTACGCGAAGTATCGTACAAATCTCCACATTAAGGTCGTGTTATGGAATTGAATTGGAAAATGGAATGGAATGTGTTATGGAAGTACTTTGTTATTAGACCGCTATTTTGAGTGATGCCATACTCTCTTTTCAAGGACGTTGTGTGCTGGCCTTGGTTTTTAAGAAGCTATCAATTTTAAATAATTAAGCTGTGAAAGTGACTGTATTTTTAACGTTTTGTAATGCCCCGCTATTCTGCTTCACTACATTTCTGCTTCAGGACTTAAAACAGAAATCGACTGAAGGGAAATGCCTCGTTCCAAAGCATATTCTCGGGTTGGTGTGTGGGTTGCAGTCTTTTGCTTCAAAGTGGGGTTTTTGCTGCGGGACATATTTAGCATTGCATTATTATTACCATGTTCTCCATTTTTCATGTTGCAGTCCCGTGGATGCAGTGGTGCAAAGTAACTAAGGACATTTACTCAAGTACTGTACTTAAGTACAATTTTGACGTATCTTTTTACTTTACTTGAGTATTTTCCAATTTTCAATACTTTTACTTCTACACCAATACATCTCAGAGGCAAATATTGTACTTTTACCCCACTACAATTATTTTAAAACTTTAGTTACTAGTTACTTTGTAGATTTTGATTTTTATTACAAAACGTACATTAACCACTTCAACCATATATATTCATTTCAGCCATTTGAAAATAGCCGATCTACAAGCTCACAATGCGTCGCGATGCGACGCATTGTGAGCTTGTAGATCTGCTATTTTCAAATGATTTTTATACATTTTATACATTTGAAAACTTAATAGCATAATGAGTAATTTTGGTACTTTAAGTACATTTTGATACCAATACTTTTGTACTTTTACTCAAGTGAATTTTGAATTCCGAACTTTTACTTGTAACATTGCAGTATTGACTTACTTTTTACTTAAGTAGAAAATGTGAGTACTTTTTCCACCACTGGGTGGATTTGACGTAGGCTTGAACAACCGAACGGAGACCCCAGAGGAGATGGGCGCTCAAAGCCACACTGGCTATAATGACTTTGGACTCCTGCGTCTATTCATTAGCCGTATCATTTCGTTTTTTTCCCCCACTGGTCTGGAGTCTATTATGTTGTCAAATGAAATCACAATTATAACGTCAAGCTTTGTGTGCCAAATGCTTAAATAATCCCTAAGCTTCTCATAGGCCTAGGCCTAATGTGACCTTCACTTTCATTGTTATCATTGCATGGAAGAATGGTAGTGTAACCATTATGTTAAACTTGCAAATAATGATGTTTTCATAACAGTTGCGAGTGCACTTAGTGCAGTGTGTAAAGACATTCTGATTACATGCCTAGTAAGTAATGATAATATGCTCTCATAGGAAAAGGCATGCGTGAAACAGTACCGTTAGGAATCATTTCAAGGACCATAGCTAATGTGTGTCCTGTGTGGAGACTTGTGAAACAAACAATGGAAAGATCTGCGTTACGGGATGAATGCGGGACCTTGACATTGAAGGGCTCAGGTGTTTGTAGGCAGGGAGTAACTAAGTACTACATCTTAGAGACAAATATTGTACTTTTACTTACTTACTTACACTTATTATTTGGAATGAGCTTGTAGATCTGCTGTTTTCAAAAGATTTTAGTACATTTTATACATTTGAAAAATTGAAAATGGGACATTCTGCATAATGAGTACTTTCTACTTTTGGTACTTTAAGTATGTTTCTATACCAATGAATTCTGGACTTTTACTTGTTACAGAGTATTTCTACATTGCAGTTGATACTTTTACTTAAGTAAAAAATGTGAGGACAGAGGTTTCCTTAATTATAGCTGAATGCTTGCAAAAAAACAAAAACACATTGAAACTGGGGTGGTTATTGGACCAGGCAGGAACCAGAGCAGCCAGTCTCTGCCGCTCTTCACCTGTGCTTTTAATGTCTGCTGCTGCTAATATTTCAACTGACTGCTGCTATATATTGACTGTACTTAATACTTATTGTACATGACAACTACAGCCTAATGCAGTTAATTGCTTTTTAAAGTAATTGAGCTCAGGGACTGCAGAGTTTGTTGTTTTTAAATGATTAGTGTACTATTTATTTATTATTTGTATTACACCGTGGAAACCTGATGGAATGATTTAAATTTGACCACTTTCATGCACTTGTTTTTGGGTTTGTTTGCAGAAACAGGTTTGAATATTGAAACGTTGCAAAAGGTGAATACAGTTTCAGAACATGTGCACATATCTCCCTTGGGGAATGACTAAGGCTATGCTTTTTTTTTCTTTCTTTGCTACAGGAACCAGTTTTTGTGTAAGCAATAGAGGAAAACTGTAATGTGCATTTCTGCCTAAAGTGGGAGCAGAAAGTATTAGGAACCCAAGACAAATGATTTGACAGCTTTAGTGCTCTGATACTTAACAGCTTTACAACCAAAGCAAAGACTTCCCTCCATGGTGAGTCACCCCCCTTTCTGCTCTCAGGGTCTTTGACAGTTTCTGTTGTGGAAATACACCAAAGAAATTACACTTGGCTTAACTTGATTGTAAATGAAGGGCTTTGTTTTTATACACTGGTGTCTGTTAAACTATGGCTCAAGTCCTAAACAGTGAGTACAGGCTGTCTGCTGTGGTGTAAACTACAATTTACTTACTTTACTGGAGTATTTAAAATGTTCTTTACTTCTACTTAAGCCCTATATACATTTCGCCCATTTGAAAACAGCCGATCTACAAGCTCACAATCCGTTGCGATGCGATGCATTGTGAGCTTGTAGATTTTCATAAAATGTGTTTGAAGACTTGTGAAATTCTACATAATGAGTACTTTCACTTTTGGTACTTTAAGTACATTCTGATGCCAATACTTTTGTACTTTTACTCAAGTACATTTTGAATTCTGTACTTTTACTAACAGAGTATTCCTACATTGCAGTATTGATACATTTACTTAAGTGAACTGTTTATGTACTTTTTACACACACATCTCAGGAGATCTCATTTGCTTTGGATCCCTGGCTCAAAATCCCTGCTTAAGAATAAACTCATAGCCGATTTCTGCCAGCTCTCTGACAAGCACGCACTCTTCGTCAGCGTGCCCCCCTTAGTTTTCTAGATTCTACTCTTCATGTCTGGTATGACAGCAATGAAGTATGTTGCTATATTTTGACCTCGGTTGTACTGTATCTGTGGCACATGGCCTTTGGAGTCACTCATATCAGCTATTTCTTCAGTAGGGCCTTGAAGAAGGACAATAATCCAGTCACGCCCTGCGGCTACTATGTCATTCAGGAGAGGGAATGAATCACTAGAGCGAGAAGCATCAGTTAGATGCCTTCCATTTGAATTGAGTCAAGCCTGCAGGAGGCATAGTATGAATGATGATTATTGTTTGCCTTATATGAAAGATACCCAAGAATAAACATATCAAACACAACTAAATGACAGAGTGGCACTGCCTTGTTCCAGGAATGCTTTCCTGTAGGGGTGCATTTCTCCTTTCCGACATGTCGCCTTTCCGACGTTGACGAACCCTATACCTAACCCTAACCCTAACCCTAACCGCACGCGGAAGCCACTAGTCGGAGTGGTGAGATGTCGGAATGGAGAGTGAACACCTTCCTATAGATATGAACATTTTGTCATGACGGTGTGCTTATTTAATCAAGTAAACTGGCTTTAACAGCAAACAGTTTCCTTTGAACCTTTCACTTTGGTTTTGCTGACAAAACAGACCTCCAAAAAGACTAAGCTAAGTCCTTCCTCTCAATATGCGTGTACGTTATTACATTCCCCTTGGTATTTTGTACCTGTAGCAAACCAATTAAACTGTACAAGAAACAAGCTCATATTGAAAGTTTTTTTTATCCGTATGCTAGAATGTGTGTGGGCATTTCTTTCAATGCTCCATGAGGCTGCACGCCTTGAACTGCAAATCATAGGATTAAGGTAAAGCCAAAGTAAGACCAAACAGTGTTTAAGGGCATTATCCCCCTTTGCATTTTCAACTAAGTGTGATGCAGTGATTCTGCAAATGTCAGTGGTTCTCAAGGCCGAACACGCCTGACATTATTATTATTTTTTCAGTGTAATCAAGCTTTTTGGCAAAACTCATAAATAGGCATAAAGCGATGTGATGGATTTATCTCTGTAAAGTAATTTTATGCTGAGCCCTTTTTGTGTGGTTACAGAAGATGATGGCAGATGATTAGTATGTACAGACTACAGAGACTTTCAATTTTTTTTGTTTTTGTTTAGCAGGAACCAGAGAGAGTTTTGTGAGGGGAGTGTTGCTGCTGACTCTGAGTACGATTTAAGTTCTGTCACAGTGTGTTCATGTTCGTGTCCATCTCAAGCTTGATTTTTGTCCGCTATCGTAAAAAACAAAACAAAACAAAAAAACAACACACACTCATCTTAAAGGTTTCATGACATTCAGTTTTACAACACATTAAAAGTATTTATCATGGTCCTTCAAACGTGTATTAAAAGTTTTAACTGAAAAATCCACTTCAGTGATCCATGGCAGGATCCAGACTACAGAAAATCCACTGAATGTTCAAAGTTCCGTTTTTTGGGGTCTAATTGAGGTCATAAACCCCCCCAAAAAACATAAAAAAATTAAAATGAATGTCATGGAACCTTTATATTGTTTTAGTCTTTTTATTATAATTTCTACTGTGATTGACAGACAGCTAACATTTGTGTGTGAGAGTGTGAGAAATGGATGAATGGCAACACAAACCCAACAGGTCTCTTTTCAGTATCTAAAACAGTTGACTATCGGGGGGGGGATTTTCATTTTGGCCGGACATTGACGCCGTACAAAAAAGAGCTTGATTGGAGTCTATTACAAGCTTACAACACATCACGTTGTGGTGCCTAGTGAGCTTGTAGATCGGCTTATATATAGGGCTTAAATGGTTAATCCACAGCGAGCCATTAACCCATTAAAACCGGAACAGCATCATTTTTATGATTATGATTTTATGATATTCAAAAATAGCAGATATACAAACTCACGTGCCACGCTGCAAGCTTGTAAATCTGCTATTTTGGAAAATGTTGAATTATTTTGAGTTTCTTTAACACAAATCTCCTCTTCTGGGGGTCCCTGGCACACAACATGTTCAGATAGGGATTTAGAAGGGCATTTGTAGAATCAGCCTCGGGGGTCTCAATGGGTTAAACGCCAAAGCTTGCCAAGCACATAGTAGGCCGCTCAGAAACAATTGAGGCCCACTTAAAGCTGCCACGGAGCGTCACGGTGGGGACATCTAATTGCCGGCCTGGGAGTTGGCGTGCATTGATAACAGATGAGCGTCTACTATTTGTGAAGCTCTGAGTAGGATGAGGCTTCCCAGACAGTGATGCCACAGTCATCTCACACCCTGTGATTATAGATCAGCGATGCCCGAGGGAGAAGAGAAAGAGTTCTCTTGTGAAAACACTGCTCCTCACTAAACTAGTCAAAATGCTAGGCATTTTTTGTATCGGTTTTAAGCCATTAAAACTGGGAACGCATCTGTTTCATTTTAGATATTAGCTATATATAGCAAAAATTGCAGAAATAGCCTACAAGCTGATAAACCCGGCCCATATTTGCATACTGGGCCCTGATTGGTCCCTCACAACTTCGGAGGGAGAGAAATCCAATCTCCAGACCTAATCTGCCAACTAAGGGCATTGTTCTTTTTGCAATGGCAGATTCGTCTGGAACCAGGCTACTTACATATGCTACACATATGCTATTTTTAAACAGTTTTGAAAAATCTTGAAAGTGTTGAATCTTTTAACACAGATCTTCTCTTCTCGTCCCTGGCTCAAAACATTTTCAGATGGGGGTCTGCCAAATGCCAATATCATTTTGGGGGTCCTTGGAATGAAAACGTTTGAGAACTACTGATTTACAGTAGAAGGCACTTTGTAGAATCAGCCTCAGGTCTTAATGGGTTAATCTTATCTCCTTTTTTTGGGACATTTTAAATGTGATCCTTGCATTCAAGGATCACATTTCACTTTGTGCACGAGCTGTGATTTGTTGGCTGTTGATTGATGAATAAGCACCGCAATTGCAACAACACTCGTAAACAACATGCTGTAATGGTCAAAACAGGTTCCTCAGACTGGTCTTGTCATATGGCCTGTGATCAGTGATGAAAGAAGTACTCACATTTTACGCACAGTAAAAGTATCAATATATTGATACTTTTACAGACTTGTACAATAGTATTGCACAAGTCTGTTACAAGTACAATTTCGGTATTCAAATTTTACTTGAGTAGAAGTACAAAATCATTGGCATCAAAATGTACTTAAAGTACCAAACGTAAAAGTACTCATTACGCAGAAGGTCCCTTCAAGTTTTCAAATGCATGAAATGTATAATAATCCTTTGAAAATAGCAGATCTACAAGCTTTCAATGTGGTGCAAAGCAACGCGTAGTGAGCTTGTAAATCGGCTATTTTCAAATAGCCAAAGTATTATACTGTAGGCATCGGTCTGTAGTCGTTTTGTATTAATAATCAAAATATACAAAGTAACTAGTAACTAAAGTTGTCAAATAATTATAGTGTAGTAAAAGTACAATATTTGCCTTTGAGATATAGAGAAGAAGAAGTAAAATTATTGAAAATTGGAAGTACTCCTGTAAAGTTATATATTGTCGTACAACAAATAGCTATCATAACCGATCTACAAGTTCACAGTACATCACACGTGTAAGGTTTCATCACTATGCATTGTGAGCTTGGAGAGCTGTCATTTTAGCAATTTCTATAAATTCTTTCTCCTGGGGATTGCTTCACTTTGTTGTCATCGAGGAATGCTGACCGCCTTGGGTCTCACAGGCCAGGTTGTTCTCCTTTATGAGGGCCACTTTATAGCAGATCAGCATGGTGTCTGGTGTCCTGGATCACGTGACACCTGTCAGAGTCTGGTGACAGAAGCCACTGTACCACTGACACAAGGAGAACCTCTCCAAAAGGCGTGTCTGTGTCTGCGGCGCGTTCTGTCAGTTGAATGCTGTCAGTTGAATGCTCACACACAGGAAGCCTGAGTAAACTATAATTAGACAATTAGACACTGTAACCCTCTCTCAGTTTGTTTGTACTATATTGTCTAATAGTGTCATTGTGTGTGCCTGTGCATACGTATTAAAGCGGCACTATGTAACCTCTTTTTAATGAATAAAATATTGAACCAGGTTAAAATCCGGGATAGAAGAGGAAAGTCACATAGTGCTGCTTTAAGATGTGCATGTGTCCCTGAGACTGTGTGTATGATATAGTTGTATGGGTGTCATGTGCGGGTCAGAGTGTGTGGGTGCATGTGGTTAACAATCCTGTTCTTGCATATTGCTCGCGCGCGTGTGTGTGTGTGTGTGTGTGTGTGTGTGTGTGTGTGTGTGTGTGTGTAATTGCACGTGCATTTGATGTGCTTGCTTGATTGTTGTCTTTGCTGCTAGTAGGCAAACATGCGTAGCCGCTCGTGTGTGTGTGTGTGTGTGTGTGTGTGTGTGTGTGTGTGTGTGTGTGTGTGTGTGTGTGTGTGTGTGTGTGTGTGTGTGTGTGTGTGTGTGTGTGTGTGTGTGTTCTTTCAAGTCTCACCTCATAGTCTACAGTAAACTGGGTGAATGACCTTGTTCAGCAGGTTTCATGTTGTAACCGTCGGCTCTGTGTCTGTAAAACAAAGTCTTGTTTCACCAAACATCACTATGTAAATGACAAGCCTGTTTTCAGTTAGATTGCCCTGAGTTGTAGAGAGAAGCTCCAATTCAAGGCCAGGTTGATTTAGTGCCCTGATTATAATGTATCCTTATAGGCAAGGCAAGGCAGTTTTATTTGTAGTGCACATTTCAACAACAAGGCAATTCAATGTGCTTTGCACAGAACATCAAGCAAAGGAAACACAATTATGCAATGACATTAGGATGCATAAAACAAAAGTAAAAGTGAAAATGAATAGATACAGTTACAGTGCAGAAGAGAAAAGAAAATAGAACTAATAATCTGCAACACAATTTTATACAATATGTAGTGGGGAGTTCCTGCATCGTCTCTCTCTCAGCTAAGGGGTCCTTGGCCTGAAAAACGTTGAAGACTCCTGTGTTATAACAAAACTGTTACTGTATATGCTGAAACACGATATATTAGTGGCCCTCTGTTCATAGAAAAGATGTGATTTGTAATGTGTGCACCCTAATCTGGCCACAGAGGTGATACCACACACCACACAAGGTCTGGCAGGATACCACCAGTGATGGAAAAAGTACATTTTTTTTTTACTTAAGTGAAAGTATAAATACCCTATTGTAGAAATAGTCTGTTACAAGTACAAGTTCGGTATTTGAAAAATTACTTGAGTAAAGTACAAAAGTATTGTCATCAAAATGCACTTAAAGTACCAAAAGTACAAGTTTTCAAATGTATAAAATAGCAGATCTACAAGCTCACAATGCGTCACATAGCAACGCATTGTGAGCTTGTAGATCTGCTATTTTCCAAAAGTATATATATAGGTCTGAAGTGGTTTTGTAATAATAATCAAAATCTACAAAGTAACTAGTAACTAAAGATTTCAAAGAATTGTAGTGGAGTAAACAGTACAATATGTGCTTCTGATATGTAGTGGAGTAGAAGTATCGGATATTGGAAATACTCCAGTAAAGTTACATACATGTATTTAGTTACTTTCCACCACTGCAGGATACTTCTACAACTTTGCTGAGAGCCATCTGTCTGTTGCTCTGCTTCTCTCTGTCGCATGCAAATGCATGTGCATGTGTTTACTGAAGTAAACACACACAACGCCCCTTTTCTTATAACCCTAACCTCAACTTGTACTCCATGAAAGCCTCTGGCAGTAACCCTGGGCCATACATAGAGAGCCAGGCACCCTTTCTTTGACCCAAATGGACACACACACACACACACACACACACACACACACACACACACACACACACACACACACACACACACACACACACACACACACACACACACACACACACACACACACACACACACACAGAGTATGCATGGTCAAAACAAGGCAATTCATGTCCGTCCCCTAGACTCCTCTCTCACACTGGGCCATTCAACTCTGGTGGTCCTTAAAAGGGAGATGGATGGATCTCTCCTCCATCACCTACCGACGTTAATGGGAGCAGCTATAGAGAAGGGGCAGCCTAAACACAGATGCCACTACGTCATCGCATTGTACCTAACATTGGACCAACGCAGGCTGGCAGGATGGCGGACCCATTTGGCTGCCTGCTGCTTTGTTCAGGGCAGATGATGATGATGATGCTATGGGTGTTATAGAGTTCCGAAGCCCTGACGTCACTCCCCACTACCCCTGGGTCACACAGCGTTATTTTTTTCTCTTGAAAATCCCATGGAGAAATCTTATATAAGAACTGTGTTCCAAAATAACAAACCATTTTGTCAGGAATGTGACTCTGTGTCGTTTATGATTGAGTTACATTTGATTACATCTGTGTTTGGGGAAAGAATATATATTTTCTTACTCTGTCACCGTCAATTGAGGCTTCATATTCATATGAATTAAATCGCCCGGCTGATTTGTTTATTTCTGTAACACAGTTATTATATGACGCAATCTAAGATTTCCCTATGGGATTTTCAAGAGAAAAAATAACGCTGTGACCCAGGGGGGGATAGCGCCCTCTAGCGGCAGTGTGATGCCAGACTTTGATGCTCTATAGAAATGCCTTTTGTGGAAAACGGGAGGGTGATGTTTGGTGTTGTTGCATCACAGACCCATAGATATGTAAAGTGAAGTAATCCAGAGTAATAGGCAGAATGAGTACATTTATAATACTAACTAGATAACTCCACTCTGCATCAGGCCGTTCCCATGCTTATAGCCAGAGGGAGTCGGATATAGTTAGCATTCGCTGCCGTTTCCAGCCTTGTTTCAAGGATCAGCAAGTCCTGAAATAATTACTTAGTGTAGTTGTGGGTGCACGGGTGTGCATGTATGTGCAATTGTGTCTTCAGGCTGGTGTAATTGCATCCCTAATAATACACTCATCGATAAAGACTGAGCTCATCACAGTGAACCTTGCAGCACAGCCGCTGGTGATTTCTCTCAACAATTCCTTTATTCTCTCTACACCGGGTTTGTTTTTACACTTTTCTCCATTTAGCCTAGTTCTTCCACTATTATAAGTAAGTAAGTAGGTAGGAGAGGATTTATTGTTGGTGTCAGCCAGAGCGCAGGCTGATACCGTCGTCTCCCCGTGCTTACCGCACAACTTCTGGGCCGTGCTACTCATGCGCTGAGTTGGCGGTGCCCGGCCTCGAAGCCATGACCTTGTGGTCAAGAGGCGAGTGCTCTACCGACTGAGCTACCCGGACACGACCGATATCTTAAGCCAACCATGTAAAAGAACTTGTGGGTTAAAGGGATAGTTCACCCCCAAAATGACTTTTTCTATCGATTAGTCACCCCATGGAGACTTGCATTCATGGATATTTTTTAGCTTTTGTCGCATTCCTAAGCCAATAATTTGATGACCGGCAGCGGTTCCGGTAAGAGACTCAAAGAGTCTCCTTTGTGTCTCCTACCGGTACCGCTGCCTACCTACGCTGGTCATCAAATGATTGGCTTAGGGATGCGACAAAAACTAAAAAATATCCATGAATTCCAGTCTCCATGGGGTGACCGAAAAAAGTTTTTTTTTTGGGGTGAACTATAAAAAAGACATTGAATGCACACACAGCGTGTGCATTCACTCTCATACACTCATTATTAGGCAAATGTTTTTTTATATATATAATCAGAGAGCACAATAAAAATGAACAAATAGCTCAATATTTTTTATATTTTTTTTTACTTTACCCAGGGTAGGTTCACTGAGCACAAAAAGAGAACTCTGCCATGGCTCGAAAGTCGAAAGAGATTGTGTGTGGCAGAGAAAACCCAGGCCAACAAAGAGAGGAGCAGAGATATTTGTAGTAATAATAAAGGTGTCCCCTTTAGTTGTTGTTGGTGTATTTGCCAAGCACATTTCGCACATACTTGGAATTCAAATTCGGCATTTACCCATCCTAACTATTAGGACCAGTGGGTAACCACTGAACAGGGAGGGGTTGGGGTTAAGTCAGTGTCTTGCTCGAGACACTTGAGCCCTATAAATTGCTAATTGTCAAGCTCACAACACGTTACACCACGGCGTATCGGTTATTTGTTAAAGAAACGATTTTGCCCAAAATGGGGTCGCCTGGGTTAAAGTGCTTAAGCCAGGAGGAACAGGGGAAATCGGGGACCTTCCAATTTTCAGGCAGCCGCTCTACTTCCAGGGAAACTGTAACAATATCCCTATGGCAGGGGTCTTCAACGTTTTTCAGGCCAAAAAACCCTTAGCTGAGAGATAGCTTCATAGACTTGTTTGATGGCACTGTCATCACTGTATGTTGGACTCATATTAATGTGTATTTTCAGACCTTTAACCACTTAAACTGTCAATACCTAGTAAACTTGACCTTGGCTTTCACTCTGTACTTGGTCTACTCTTTTTTCTCTTTGCACCAAACCTCTTTAGCAAAAATAGTCGATCTAAGCTTGTAGATCTGCTATTTTTAACAACTTAAACCGTCAATACTTAGTAAACTTGACCTTTCACTTTGTACTTTGTCTGCTCTTTTCCCCTCTAGTCTACACTAAACATCTTTGCCGAAAATAGCAGATGTACAAGCTCTCAACGCCTCGCAGCACGAGGTGTGAGCTTGTAGATCTGTTATTTTTGGCGAAGACCCCTGCCCTATGGTATCTCTTTAATGTTTCTAATATCTCAAATCTCTGCTTCTTTGTAGAAACACAGCAGCAATAGTAGTCATAGTTGTAGCAGTAGAAGGCGTAGAATGTAGTAGTAGTAGTCATAGCAGCAGTAGTAATCGTAACCATAGTGATCTGCACCCTGGTGACAGCATACATACATTCAGTGTAGAGAGCACCACTGGTTCACCTCATTCACAAGCTTTATGTTTTCCATCTGGAGCGTTAATCTAACACATGTGAGAGAAGACTATTTCTGGCCTTTACCATATTTCAGTTTCCTCATAATGCGAACCCCCTCCCAGGAGATGCTTTGACACTGAAAAATGCATGTCTCCTCACAGCCACTTTATTAGCTCTTGGGCGGGGTCCCTTCTTTTTTTTTTAAATAACATGGTCGTGTTGTCTTTGGAACAGCCTCATATAAGGCAGAGTAGAACAAGCACGCAAAGGCCCCGACAATTAGACTGGAGAAAGACAAGAAAAATGCATCCTGTTTTTAGAGTTTATGGACGGAGGGAAAGTGCATCTTACTGAGACGGATGGTGGCTGGATCTATTCCGGGACAACCTTGTCCTGGTCATGTCCACACGCTCGCTCACTCGCACACACACACACACACACGCGCACGCACGCACGAAACGTACAAAAGTAATGGCATCAAAATATACTTTTGGTACTAATAAGTACCAAAAGTAAAAGTACTCATTGTGCAGAATGTCCCGTTTCACAAGATATCATATGTAGGCTATTACATTTATTACTTTTGAAAATAGAGAGATAGAGAGACAGACAGGGCGTGTGATGATATTGCCTGTTTTCGAATGCGTGATAGGCCTACATTAATGATTCTTTCATGATGACTCATGCGTGCATCATGAAGTACGGTACTGTGTGTGTGTGCGCGTGCGGAACGAAGACGTGAGAAGAAGAACTTGGCTATAATCTATTAATTTCATCTTTCATAATGTCACTGATATTTATTGTGGGCTGTTGTCTTATCACTTGTGTGTGTGTGTGTGTGTGTGTGTGTGTGTGTGTGTGTCTGTCTGTCTGTCTGTCTGTCTGTCTGTCTGTCTGTCTGTCTGGCTGTCTGTTTATATTTTGTTCTTAACTACTTAACTGTGTAAAATATGACTGCAGTTATAGTACAAAGCAGCCCCTGCATTGCACTAGGCCAGTGATTCCTTTTAGTGCATGTTTCCACTACTTGCATTGGTTTCTTGAGTCTAAATTTGCCACTGGCAATGGGTTTGTATAGGAAGGGGGTGTGTCTGTAAGACCTGGAACGCATCTGTGTCACTTTAGATTTCTTTGGCTATTCAAAAATAGCAGATCTACAAGCTCATAGCGCGGCACCGAGTGCCGCGCCATGAGCTTGTAGATCTTTATTTGTATTTTTACATTAACCACTTGAACCCTATCATCCCTATTCTGAGGGAAACATTAGCCGAAAATAGCAGATCTACAAGCTCACAAGCTTGTAGATCGGCTATTTTCGGCAAAGAGGTTTGATGTAGATGGAAAGACCCCTGACATAGAGAGAAAGCAGGGTAAGAGGCAAGTGGGAATGTTCACACAGTGAAGCCCTCGTTGAAATGACCAATTAGGTCACATCCAGTTCAGGTGTGCTCAGTCCATAAGGAGAGAAGAGAGTGAAACACAGCAGAAACACAGCTTGAAATGTGTATTTTCTTTAGATATAATAAGTTATCATTTCACTACTTGATGAACCTTTGAACTGTGTGCGTCACTGACCCGAAGTAAGTCACCTGAATTAGTGTTATTTCTGTTTTGCTTAATGTAAACGCATACTAATGATCAGCTTGGTTGGTTTTGATTTAACACAACCATGTGATATACTTCACTTCACTTCAAATGCTATTTCATTGCAGTTTGGTGCTGATACAGAATATGGGTGACATTATGGTTTCCTTGTGTTGCATTTGATAGTGATGCATGGTAATAGTTTCCTTCGAGGTGATGTGATATTGTTTATTATTGTATAAGCCTGCTATTGTGATCGCCTCTGTCTTCCTCACTCCTTAAGAACCACACAAATGCAGAATAGCGTATGTGTCTTCTTGCCATAATGTACTGTGTAACTGTGCTGTGGTAAACTATCAACCAAGACTTTGGTCTTGTGCAACACTCCATCCTGTCACCTTGTGAATTATTGCCTATTCCCTGTGGAGAATACTACAGTCATACCCTACCAGCCTAACACGGTCCTTACCCTCTCAAACAGAAGCCTTTATCTATGTGAACCTTTTGCATCTCCTTTTTTTTTTTACCGAATAGTGTTTTCTGTAAATGTGTTTTATGTGTTATGTGACAGTGTAGTGTTGCCAAGTCTGCTTATTATAAGCGACTTTGGGCTTGTTTTTCTGTAAAGTGTCTTGTAAATAATATTGGTATAGTTATAGGGTTAAAGGGTTGTAATTTGTCTGACTGACCCTGGCTGTGACACTTGTTATTTGTTTCCATTTTGTGGGGGTGGGGATTGATGAGGGCAGCAGTGAATGTTTTTGTTTTTAACCATGATGTGATTTAAACATGCAGTAAAGAAGATTCCGACCTATTCTTATCTCTGTGTGTGTGTGTGTGTGTGTGTGTGTGTGTGTGTGTGTGTGTGTGTGTGTGTGCGCGCGCATTTGTGCGTGCGTGCGTGTGTGCGTGCTCATGCGGCCTAGTCGCCTCATAGACCTGGCTGATTGTTTCTCTTGCAAAACCTGGATCGGAACCTGTCTTTGTGTTTTGATTACAGACCCTATTCTTGGATTCATTAAATCTCCACCACTACCTGTTGCAGGTTACAAGTGTCTGACTTGACTATTAATTTGTTATCAAATTTGCCACACGCGTTGCAGACGACCCGAGGGAGTGCAGTGCCTGACGTCGAGTCGGTCGGACAGGCGGTTGTCCAGAACCACCCGAAAAGGCTCTGGCCGTGGCCCAAATGAGCCATGGCAAACCCAGCCTAAGCTTGATTAGACAAATTCCACACAAATGTCAAATTCCCCACACCCACCATTTGATTACTTAGTCAGTGTACTTCCCACAGTCAGTTTGCACTCTTCAGACATTCTCCACAGACGTTTACCACTGCACAAGGACTTTCCAGAACGACCGATCCCGATGTGTCAGAAGTGTGTTTGAGTCACTCAGTAACCTTAATCAAGGGGTCCCTATGTGATTTTTGGGGGGTCCCCAGATAACAGTAAAGTGCCAATTTTATGACGTGTCATGTTGATCGGCGTAGCTTTGACCCTGACATGATTTGAACACGCAACCTTCTGATCTGGAGTCAGACACGCTACCATTGTGCCACAGAGCCACACAATATCATTCTCTTGGGGGTCACCACAGGATTTTGGGGGTCCACGGATGACAGTAGATTGAAAATTTAAGGTGGTTTCATGGGGATCAGTAAAGCTTTGACCCTGACGTGATTTGAACACGCAACCTTCTGATCTGGAGTCAGACGCGCTACCGTTGCGCCACAGAGTCACGCAGTAACCTTAATCGAGGGGTCCCTATGTGATTTTTGGGGGGTCCCCAGATAACAGTAAAGTGACAATTTTATGACGTGTCACGGGGATCGGCATAGCTTTGCCCCTGACGTGATTTGAACACGCAACCTTCTGATCTGGAGTCAGACGCGCTACCGTTGCGCCACAGAGTCACACATTAATATTCTGTGGGGGGTCCCCACAGGATTTTGGGGGGTCCCCGGATGACAATAGATTGAAAATTTAAGGTTGTTTCACGGGGATCAGTAAAGCTTTGACCCTGACGTGATTTGAACACGCAACCTTCTGATCTGGAGTCAGACGCGCTACCATTGCGCCACAGAGCCACACAATATCATTCTGTTGGGGGTCCCTACAGGATTTTGGGGGTCCAAGGATGACAGTAAATTGAAAATTTAAGGATGTTTCAGGGGGATCAGTGAAGCTTTGACCCTGACGTGATTTGAACACGCAACCTTCTGATCTGGAGTCAGACGCGCTACCATTGCGCCACAGAGCCACACAATATCATTCTGTTGGGGGTCCCTACAGGATTTTGGGGGTCCAAGGATGACAGTAAATTGAAAATTTAAGGATGTTTCAGGGGGATCAGTAAAGCTTTGACCCTGACGTGATTTGAACACGCAACCTTCTGATCTGGAGTCAGACGCGCTGCCGTTGCGCCACAGAGTCACACAGTAACTTTAATCGAGGGGTCCCTATGTGATTTTTGGGGGGTCCCCAGATAACAGTAGAGTGACAATTTTATGACGTGTCATGGGATCGGCATAGCTTTGACCCTGACGTGATTTGAACACGCAACCTTCTGATCTGGAGTCAGACGCGCTACCATTGCGCCACAGAGCCATATATCATTCTGTTGGGGGTCCCCACAGGATTTTGGGGGTCCCCGGATGACAATAAATTGAAAATTTAAGGTTGTTTCATGGGGATCAGTAAAGCTTTGACCCTGACGTGATTTGAACACGCAACCTTCTGATCTGGAGTCAGACGCGCTACCATTGCGCCACAGAGCCACACAATATCATTCTTTGGGGGGTCCCCACAGGTTTTTGGGGGGTCCCTGGATGACAGTAAATTGAAAATTTATGGTCGTTTCATGATATTCAGTAAAGCTTTGACCCTGACGTGATTTGAACACGCAACCTTCTGATCTGGAGTCAGACGCGCTGCCGTTGCGCCACAGAGTCACTCAGTAACCTTAATCAAGGGGTCCCTATGTGATTTTTGGGGGGTCCCCAGATAACAGTAAAGTGGCAATTTTATGACGTGTCATGTTGATCGGCATAGCTTTGACCCTGACGTGATTTGAACACGCAACCTTCTGATCTGGAGTCAGACGCGCTACCATTGCGCCACACAATATCGTTCTGTTGGGGGTCCCTACAGGGTTTTGGGGGTCCACGGATGACAGTAAATTGAAAGTTTAAGGTTGTTTCATGGGGATCAGTGAAGCTTTGACCCTGACGTGATTTGAACACGCAACCTTCTGATCTGGAGTCAGATGCGCTGCCGTTGCGCCACAGAGTCACACAGTAACCTTAATCGAGGGGTCCCTACGTGATTTTTGGGGGGTCCCCAGATAACAGTAAAGTGACAATTTTATGACGTGTCACGGGGATCGGCATAGCTTTGCCCCTGACGTGATTTGAACACGCAACCTTCTGATCTGGAGTCAGACGCGCTACCGTTGCGCCACAGAGTCACACATTAATGTTCTGTGGGCGGTCCCCACAGGATTTTGGGGGGTCCCCGGATGACAATAGATTGAAAATTTAAGGTTGTTTCACGGGGATCAGTAAAGCTTTGACCCTGACGTGATTTGAACACGCAACCTTCTGATCTGGAGTCAGACGCGCTACCATTGCGCCACAGAGTCACCCTGTGTGAGGGGTCCCCACGTGATTTTGGGGGTCCCCGGATGACCGTAAATTGAAAATGTTAGGTTGTTTCATGGGGATCAGTAAAGCTTTGACCCTGACGTGATTTGAACACGCAACCTTCTGATCTGGAGTCAGACGCGCTACCATTGCGCCACAGAGCCACACAATATCATTCTTTGGGGGGTCCCCACAGGTTTTTGGGGGGTCCCTGCATGACATTAAATTGAAAATTTATGGTCGTTTCATGATATTCAGTAAAGCTTTGACCCTGACGTGATTTGAACACGCAACCTTCTGATCTGGAGTCAGACGCGCTACCATTGCGCCACAGAGCCACACAATGTCATTCTGTTGGGGGTCCCTACAGGATTTTGGGGGTCCAAGGATGACAGTAAATTGAAAATTTAAGGATGTTTCAGGGGGATCAGTGAAGCTTTGACCCTGACGTGATTTGAACACGCAACCTTCTGATCTGGAGTCAGACGCGCTGCCGTTGCGCCACAGAGTCACACAGTAACTTTAATCGAGGGGTCCCTATGTGATTTTTGGGGGGTCCCCAGATAACAATAGAGTGACAATTTTATGACGTGTCATGGGGATCGGCATAGCTTTGACCCTGACGTGATTTGAACACGCAACCTTCTGATCTGGAGTCAGACGCGCTACCATTGCGCCACAGAGCCATATATCATTCTGTTGGGGGTCCCCACAGGATTTTGGGGGTCCCCGGATGACAATAAATTGAAAATTTAAGGTTGTTTCATGGGGATCAGTGAAGTTTTGACCCTGACGTGATTTGAACACCCAACCTTCTGATCTGGAGTCAGATGCGTTGCCGTTGCGCCACAGAGTCACTCAGTAACCTTAATCAAGGGGACCCTACGTGATTTTTGGGGGGTCCCCAGATCACAGTAAAGTGCCAATTTTATGAAGTGTCATGGGGATCGGTATAGCTTTGACCCTGACGTGATTTGAACACGCAACCTTCTGATCTGGAGTCAGACGCGCTACCGTTGCGCCACAGAGTCACACATTATCATTCTGTGGGGGGTCCCCACAGGATTTTGGGGGGTCCCCGGATGACAATAGATTGAAAATTTAAGGTTGTTTCATGGGGATCAGTAAAGCTTTGACCCTGACGTGATTTGAACACGCAACCTTCCGATCAGGAGTCAGACGCGCTGCCGTTGCGCCACAGAGTCCCTCAGTAACCTTAATCAAGGGGTCCCTACGTGATTTTGGGGGGTCCCCGGATGACAGTAAATTGAAAATTTAAGGTTGTTTCATGGGGATCAGTGAAGCTTTGCCCCTGACGTGATTTGAACACGCAACCTTCTGATCTGGAGTCAGACGCGCTACCGTTGCGCCACAGAGTCACCTTGTTTGAGGGGTCCCCACGTGATTTTGGGGTCCCCGGATGACCGTAAATTGAAAATGTTAGGTTGTTTCATGGGGATCAGTAAAGCTTTGACCCTGACGTGATTTGAACACGCAACCTTCTGATCTGGAGTCAGACGCGCTACCATTGCGCCACAGAGCCACACAATATCATTCTGTTGGGGGTCCCTACAGGATTTTGGGGGTCCAAGGATGACAATAAATTGAAAATTTAAGGTCGTTTCATGGGGATCAGTGAAGTTTTGACCCTGACGTGATTTGAACACGCAACCTTCTGATCTGGAGTCAGATGCGTTGCCGTTGCGCCACAGAGTCACTCAGTAACCTTAATCAAGGGGTCCCTACGTGATTTTTGGGGGGTCCCCAGTTAACAGTAAATTGCCAATTTTATGACGTGTCATGTTGATCGGCATAGCTTTGACCTTGACGTGATTTGAACACGCAACCTTCTGATCTGGAGTCAGATGCCCTACCGTTGCGCCACAGAGTCACACATTATCATTCTGTGGGGTGTCCCCACAGGATTTTGGGGGTCCCCGGATGACAATAGATTGAAAATTTAAGGTTTATTCATGGGGATCAGTAAAGCTTTGACCCTGACGTGATTTGAACACGCAACCTTCTGATCTGGAGTCAGACGCGCTACCATTGCGCCACAGAGCCACACAATATCATTCTATGGGGGGTCCCCACAGGATTTTGGGGGTCCCCGGATGACAATAGATTGAAAATTTAAGGTTTATTCATGGGGATCAGTAAAGCTTTGACCCTGACGTGATTTGAACACGCAACCTTCTGATCTGGAGTCAGACGCGCTACCATTGGGCCACAGAGCCACACAATATCATTCTGTGGGGGGTCCGCACAGGTTATTGGGGGGTCCCCGGATGACAGTAAATTGAAAATTTATGGTCGTTTCATGATATTCAGTAAAGCTTTGACCCTGACGTGATTTGAACACGCAACCTTCTGATCTGGAGTCAGACGCGCTGCCGTTGCGCCACAGAGTCCCTCAGTAACCTTAATCAAGGGGTCCCTACGTGATTTTGGGGGGTCCCCGGATGACAGTAAATTGAAAATTTAAGGTTGTTTCATGGGGATCAGTGAAGCTTTGACCCTGACGTGATTTGAACACGCAACCTTCTGATCTGGAGTCAGACGCGCTACCATTGCGCCACAGAGCCACACGATGTCATTCTGTTGGGGGTCCCCACAGGATTTTGGGGGTCCACGGATGACAATAAATTAAAAATTTAAGGTCGTTTCATGGGGATCAGTGAAGCTTTGACCCTGACGTGATTTGAACACGCAACCTTCTGATCTGGAGTCAGACGCGCTACCATTGCGCCACAGAGTCACCCTGTTTGAGGGGTCCCCACGTGATTTTGGGGATCCCGGATGACCATAAATTGAAAATTTTAGGTTTTTCATGGGGATTAGTAAAGCTTTGACCCTGACGTGATTTGAACACGCAACCTCTGATCTGGAGTCAGATGCGTTGCCGTTGCGCCACAGAGTCACTCATTAACCTTAATCAAGGGGTCCCTACGTGATTTTTGGGGGGTCCCCAGAAAACAGTAAAGTGCCAATTTTATGACGTGTCATGTTGATCGGCATAGCTTTGACCCTGACGTGATTTGAACACGCAACCTTCTGATCTGGAGTCAGACGCGCTACCGTTGCTCCACAGAGTCACCCTGTTTGAGGGGTCCCCACGTGATTTTGGGGGTCCCCGGATGACCGTAAATTGAAAATGTTAGGTTGTTTCATGGGGATTAGTAAAGCTTTGACACTGACGTGATTTGAACACGCAACCTTCTGATCTGGAGTCAGACGCGCTACCATAGCGCCACAGAGCCACACAATATCATTCTGTGGGGGGTCCCCACAGGTTTTTGGGGGGTTCCCGGATGACAGTAAATTGAAAATTTATGGTCGTTTCATGAGGATCAGTAAAGCTTTGACCCTGACGTGATTTGAACACGCAACCTTCTGATTTGGAGTCAGACGCGCTGCCGTTGCGCCACAGAGTCACACAGTGACCTTAATCAAGGGGTCCCTACGTGATTTTTGGGGGGTCCCCAGATAACAGTAAAGTGACAATTTTTTGACGTGTCATGGGGATCGGTATAGCTTTGACCCTGACGTGATTTGAACACGCAACCTTCTGATCTGGAGTCAGACGCGCTACCGTTGCGCCACAGAGTCACACATTATCATTCTGTGGGGGGTCCCCACAGGATTTTGGGGGTCCCCGGATGACAATAGATAGAAAATGTAAGGTTGTGTCATGGGGATCAGTAAAGCTTTGACCCTGACGTGATTTGAACACGCAACCCTTCTGATCTGGAGTCAGACGCGCTACCGTTGCGCCACAGAATCACCCTGTTTGAGGGGTCCCCACGTGATTTTGGGGGTCCCCGGATGACCGTAAATTGAAAATAACTTGTTTCATGGGGATTAGTAAAGCTTTGACCCTGACGTGATTTGAACACGCAACCTTCTGATCTGGAGTCAGACGCGCTACCATTGCGCCACAGAGCCACACAATATCATTCTGTGGGGGGGTCCCCACAGGTTTTTGGGGGGTCCCCGGATGACAGTAAATTGAAAATTTATGGTCGTTTCATGATATTCAGTAAAGCTTTGACCCTGACGTGATTTGAACACGCAACCTTCTGATCTGGAGTCAGACGCGCTGCCGTTGCGCCACAGAGTCACACAGTGACCTTAATCAAGGGGTCCCTACGTGATTTTTGGGGGGTCCCCAGCTAACAGTAAAGTGATAATTTTTTGACGTGTCATGGGGATCGGTATAGCTTTGACCCTGACGTGATTTGAACACGTAACCTTCTGATCTGGAGTCAGACGCGCTACCATTGCGCCACAGAGTCACACATTATCATTCTTTGGGGGGTCCTCACAGGATTTTTGGGGGTCCCCGGATGACAATAGATTAAAAATTTAAGTTTTTTTCATGGGGATCAGTAAAGCTTTGACCCTGACGTTATTTGAACACGCAACCCTTCTGATCTGGAGTCAGTCGCGCTACCGTTGCGCCACAGAATCACCCTGTTTGAGGGGTCCCCACGTGATTTTGGGGGTCCCCGGATGACCGTAAATTGAAAATGTTAGGTTGTTTCACGGGGATTAGTAAAGCTTTGACCCTGACGTGATTTGAACACGCAACCTTCTGATCTGGAGTCAGACGCGCTACCATTGCGCCACAGAGCCACACAATATCATTCTGTGGGGGGTCCCCACAGGTTTTTGGGGGGTCCCTGGATGACAGTAAATTGAAAATTTATGGTCATTTCTTGATATTCAGTAAAGCTTTGACCCTGACGTGATTTGAACACGCAACCTTCTGATCTGGAGTCAGACGCGCTACCATTGCGCCACACAATATCATTCTGTTGGGGGTCCCCACAGGATTTTGGGGTTCCACGGATGACAGTAAATTGAAAATTTAAGGACGTTTCATGGGGATCAGTAAAGCTTTGACCCTGACGTGATTTGAACACGCAACCTTCTGATCTGGAGTCAGACGCGCTGCCGTTGCGCCACAGAGTCACACAGTAACCTTAATCGAGGGGTCCCTACGTGATTTTTGGGGGGTCCCCAGATAACACTAAAGTGACAATTTTATGACGTGTCATGGGGATCGGCATAGCTTTGACCCTGACGTGATTTGAACACGCAACCTTCTGATCTGGAGTCAGACGCGCTACCGTTGCGCCACAGAGTCACACATTATCATTTTGTGGGGGGTCCCCACAGGATTTTGGGGGGGTCGCCGGATGACAATAGATTGAAAATTTAAGGTTGTTTCATGGGGATCAGTAAAGCTTTGACCCTGACGTGATTTGAACACGCAACCTTCTGATCTGGAGTCAGACGCGCTACCGTTGCGCCACAGAGTCACCCTGTTTGAGGGGTCCCCACGTGATTTTGGGGGTCCCCGGATGACCATAAATTGAACATTTTAGGTTTTTTCATGGGGATTAGTAAAGCTTTGACCCTGACGTGATTTGAACACGCAACCTTCTGATCTGGAGTCAGACGCGCTACCATTGCGCCACAGAGCCACACAATATCATTCTGTGGGGGGTCCCCACAGGTTTTTGGGGGGTCCCTGGATGACAGTAAATTGAAAATTTATGGTCATTTCTTGATATTCAGTAAAGCTTTGACCCTGACGTGATTTGAACACGCAACCTTCTGATCTGGAGTCAGACGCGCTACCATTGCGCCACACAATATCATTCTGTTGGGGGTCCCCACAGGATTTTGGGGTTCCACGGATGACAGTAAATTGAAAATTTAAGGACGTTTCATGGGGATCAGTAAAGCTTTGACCCTGACGTGATTTGAACACGCAACCTTCTGATCTGGAGTCAGACGCGCTGCCGTTGCGCCACAGAGTCACACAGTAACCTTAATCGAGGGGTCCCTACGTGATTTTTGGGGGGTCCCCAGATAACACTAAAGTGACAATTTTATGACGTGTCATGGGGATCGGCATAGCTTTGACCCTGACGTGATTTGAACACGCAACCTTCTGATCTGGAGTCAGACGCGCTACCGTTGCGCCACAGAGTCACACATTATCATTTTGTGGGGGGTCCCCACAGGATTTTGGGGGGGTCGCCGGATGACAATAGATTGAAAATTTAAGGTTGTTTCATGGGGATCAGTAAAGCTTTGACCCTGACGTGATTTGAACACGCAACCTTCTGATCTGGAGTCAGACGCGCTACCGTTGCGCCACAGAGTCACCCTGTTTGAGGGGTCCCCACGTGATTTTGGGGTTCCCCGGATGACCATAAATTGAACATTTTAGGTTTTTTCATGGGGATTAGTAAAGCTTTGACCCTGACGTGATTTGAACACGCAACCTTCTGATCTGGAGTCAGACGCGCTACCATTGCGCCACAGAGCCACACAATATCATTCTGTGGGGGGTCCCCACAGGTTTTTGGGGGGTTCCCGGATGACAGTAAATTGAAAATTTATGGTCGTTTCATGAGGATCAGTAAAGCTTTGACCCTGACGTGATTTGAACACGCAACCTTCTGATCTGGAGTCAGACGCGCTGCCGTTGCGCCACAGAGTCACACAGTGACCTTAATCAAGGGGTCCCTACGTGATTTTTAGGGGGTCCCCAGATAACAGTAAAGTGACAATTTTTTGACGTGTCATGGGGATCGGTATAGCTTTGACCCTGACGTGATTTGAACACGCAACCTTCTGATCTGGAGTCAGACGCGCTACCGTTGCGCCACAGAGTCACACATTATCATTCTGTGGGGGGTCCCCACAGGATTTTGGGGGTCCCCGGATGACAATAGATTGAAAATTTAAGGTTGTTTCATGGGGATCAGTAAAGCTTTGACCCTGACGTGATTTGAACACGCAACCTTCTGATCTGGAGTCAGACGCGCTACCGTTGCGCCACAGAGTCACCCTGTTTGAGGGGTCCCCACGTGATATTGGGGGTCCCCGGATGACCATAAATTGAAAATGTTAGGTTTTTTCATGGGGATTAGTAAAGCTTTGACCCTGATGTGATTTGAACACGCAACCTTCTGATCTGGAGTCAGACGCGCTACCATTGCGCCACAGAGCCACACAATATCATTCTGTGGGGGGGTCCCCACAGGTTTTTGGGGGGTCCCTGGATGACAGTAAATTCAAAATGTGAGGTTGTTTCATGATACTCAGTGAAGCTTTGACCCTGACGTGATTTGAACACGCAACCTTCTGATCTGGAGTCAGACGCGCTGCCGTTGCGCCACAGAGTCACACAGTGACCTTAATCAAGGGGTCCCTACGTGATTTTTGGGGGTCCCCAGATAACAGTAAAGTGACATTTTTTTGACGTGTCATGGGGATCGGTATAGCTTTAACCCTGACGTGATTTGAACACGCAACCTTCTGATCTGGAGTCAGACACGCTACCATTGCGCCACAGAGCCACACAATATCATTCTCTTGGGGGTCCCCACAGGGTTTTGGGGGTCCACGGATGACAGTAGATTGAAAATTTAAGGTGGTTTCATGGGGATCAGTGAAGCTTTGACCCTGACGTGATTTGAACACGCAACTTTCTGATCTGGAGTCAGACGCGCTACCGTTGCGCCACAGAGTCAAACATTATCATTCTGTGGGGGGTCCCCACAGGATTTTGGGGGGTCCCCGGATGACAATAGATAACGTTTCATGAGATATAGTAATGTAAAACTTCTGGTCTGGAGTCAGAGACGCTACCGTTGCGCCACCTTAATCGAGGGGTCCCCACATGCTTTTTCGGGGGTCCCCAGATAACAGTGGAGTGACAATTTTATGACGTGTCATGGGGATCAGCATAGGTTTGACCCTGAAGTAATTTGAACACGCAACCTCCTGATCTGGAGTCAGACGCGCTACCGAGTCACCCTATGCGAGGGGTCCCCACATGATTTTGGGGGGTCCCCGGATGACAGTAAAGTGACAATTTAATGACGTTTCATGGGAATCGGCAAAGCTTTGACCCTGACGTGATTTGAACACGCAACCTTCTGATCTGGAGTCAGACGCGCTACCATTGCGCCACAGAGCCACACAATATCATTCTGTTGGGGGTCCCCACAGGATTTTGGGGGTCCCCGGATGACAATAGATTGAAAATTTAAGGTTGTGTCATGGGGATCAGTAAAGCTTTGACCCTGACGTGATTTGAACACGCAACCTTCTGATCTGGAGTCAGACGCGCTACCATTGCGCCACAGAGCCACACAATATCATTCTGTGGGGGGGTCCCCACAGGTTTTTGGGGGGTCCCTGGAT